>NC_083580.1:5310572-5610572 GCF_027579695.1 Neoarius graeffei
TGTGGACACCTGACCACCATGCTCACATGTGGGCCGTCTACAAGCTGTTGCCACAAAGTTCACACAAACAACTGTCAGGGCTCGACGTTACCAGTAGTCCGACTGTCCGAGACAACCAAACGTTTTGTCCAGATAAGTCAAATCCGCATTTGCCCGTTTGATGGGACGAGTTGAATATTTGCTGAAAATCACCATTTTTATAGAAATTATTCCGGAGTTACATCAATCAAGTTCCGACAAAACTAATTCGATCCCCTCAGTGACCCGGCTGTGTTATTGTTTACGCAATTCTGGGGAAGCCGAGTACAGCAGGTGTGTGTATAAAAATAACCACGGCATAATATCTAATTATAGATGATTAGACTTCATCAAAACGGAGATTAAATACCTCGATAAAGTAAATACCTGTGATGAATTTTCATTTCATTTCATTCAGACTTTTGTTGTATTTTTCTTTTGTATGGTTGACGTTAACATTAACAATCACAAATGTGGTAAAATATTTCAGGGGAATTTTAAGACAGTGCCGAACTCACTTATGGTTTGTTTTCATTTACAACGTGATTCTGTCACCCTTATCATATCCAACTGGTTTCCTTTAAATTAATTTATACTCCAGGGTTTACTGGATTAATCAAGATTTAACTTTATTTCCTACAAAAGCTTTGAATTTTGGTGAGTCTAACTCTGGGCGAGTTTAAATCATTAAATATCATAAATCAATCAATCAATGTCATGATGTACAACCCCGATTCCAAAAAAGTTGGGACAAAGTACAAATTGTAAATAAAAACGGAATGCAATGATGTGGAAATTTCAAAATTCCATATTTTATTCAGAATAGAACATAGATGACATATCAAATATTTAAACTGAGAAAATGTATCATTTAGAGAAAAATTAGGTGATTTTAAATTTCATGACAACAACACATCTCAAAAAAGTTGGGACAAGGCCATGTTTACCACTGTGAGACATCCCCTTTTCTCTTTACAACAGTCTGTAAACGTCTGGGGACTGAGGAGACAAGTTGCTCAAGTTTAGGGATAGGAATGTTAACCCATTCTTGTCTAATGTAGGATTCTAGTTGCTCAACTGTTTTAGGTCTTTTTTGTCGTATCTTCCGTTTTATGATGCGCCAAATGTTTTCTATGGGTGAAAGATCTGGACTGCAGGCTGGCCAGTTCAGTACCCGGACCCTTCTTCTACACAGCCATGATGCTGTAATTGATGCAGTATGTGGTTTGGCATTGTCATGTTGGAAAATGCAAGGTCTTCCCTGAAAGAGACGTCGTCTGGATGGGAGCATATGTTGCTCTAGAACCTGGATATACCTTTCAGCATTGATGCTGTCTTTCCAGATGTGTAAGCTGCCCATGCCACACGCACTAATGCAACCCCATACCATCAGAGATGCAGGCTTCTGAACTGAGCACCGATCACAACTCGGGTTGTCCTTCTCCTCTTTAGTCCGAATGACACGGCGTCCCTGATTTCCATAAAGAACTTCACATTTTGATTCGTCTGACCACAGAACAGTTTTCCACTTTGCCACAGTCCATTTTAAATGAGCCTTGGCCCAGAGAAGACGTCTGCGCTTCTGGATCATGTTTAGATACGGCTTCTTCTTTGAACTATAGAGTTTTAGCTGGCAACGGTGGATGGCACGGTGAATTGTGTTCACAGATAATGTTCTCTGGAAATATTCCTGAGCCCATTTTGTGATTTCCAATACAGAAGCATGCCTGTATGTGATGCAGTGCCGTCTAAGGGCCTGAAGATCACGGGCACCCAGTATGGTTTTCCGGCCTTGACCCTTACACACAGAGATTCTTCCAGATTCTCTGAATCTTTTGATGATATTATGCACTGTAGATGATGATATGTTCAAACTCTTTGCAATTTTACACTGTCGAACTCCTTTCTGATATTGCTCCACTATTTGTCGGTGCAGAATTAGGGGGATTGGTAATCTTCTAAAGAATTCTAAAAAAATTCTGTAAAGCTGCTTTGCGACAATGTTTATTGTTAAAAGCGCTGTACAAATAAACTTGATTTGATTTGATGATTGGTGATCCTCTTCCCATCTTTACTTCTGAGAGCCGCTGCCACTCCAAGATGCTCTTTTTATACCCAGTCATGTTAATGACCTATTGCCAATTGACCTAATGAGTTGCAATTTGGTCCTCCAGCTGTTCCTTTTTTGTACCTTTAACTTTTCCAGCCTCTTATTGCCCCTGTCCCAACTTTTTTGAGACGTGTTGCTGTCATGAAATTTCAAATGAGCCAATATTTGGCATGAAATTTCAAAATGTCTCACTTTCGACATTTGATATGTTGTCTATGTTCTATTGTGAATACAATATCAGTTTTTGAGATTTGTAAATTATTGCATTCCGTTTTTATTTACAATTTGTACTTTGTCCCAACTTTTTTGGAATCGGGGTTGCACATTTACTTCCTCGAACCGTATACCCAGTGTCATAAATTTACAAAGCAAATATGATTGATATAAAGGGAACACTTGTGTATACGCTAGAACTCATTTAAAGATCAGAAGTGCTCCTTTGTTTACTTCCGATGCTCTGAGCAGCCATTTTGATTCGACTCCATCACTCGAAGTTGGAGCGTGCTTCCCTGATCCTGTTACTTTATTACCGTCTCTTCTTCCACACGCTTTTCATCTCTCGCGCCACTTTCCTTTCTCTCCATCCATCTCCCTCTTTCTTACACCACACTCTCTCTCGCTCTCTCCAGAAATCCAGGAAATTATATCCCAAACATACAACGATATCTAAGGAACATGGAGAACTGGGATGGCTGAAGTTCAACCAACTGTGACCCTTTGTAAAGAATAAAAAACACTTTTGAGGAGGGGAGGGGTGCTGTTATTGGAAAGTAATCAATCATGACGTGGTGTGATGTGGCCTGACGCGACACAGGCTACATCCACACGACAACGAGATTTTTTTTTTTTTTTTTTTTTTTTAAATATCGCGTCCAGATGGGCAACGGATCAGTAAAATTTCAGGTTTCATATGGCAACGCAACGCTTGCTGAAAACGATGCAATACACATGCCACACCTCTACATGCGCTGTAAGACGGTCCCATCGGAGACACCAGAACAATAGAAGAAGTAGACGCATGCGCATAAACCCCTTCTTCTGTAGCATTAGCCAAATAAAGTTTTGATTATTAGTCAGTAGCGTAAAATAGTATCTATTGTCTAAGACACTTATTTATATTTCATATTAAAACGTCTATGTAAATTAATACATAGAAAGCCTGGCCAGGCGCTGAACGTTCTTCTGCCTTCACTTTAAGAGAAATTCAGGGCGAGCATGAGCCTAGGTTCTTCCCTGTCACCGTCACACGCGCACACCTTCTCACTCCCTGTCCTATGGCTATAGTCCCTTTAAATCACGTGCTCGTTTTTTGAATGGAGACGCGGAAAGAGGAATGAACGGGGGTAGATGGAGAGAGAGGAATGAATGGGGGTAGATGGAAGCCGGTACGCCAACATTCTGAGATCCTCCAGAATTCTTTAATGGTCTGGAATAAACTGAATGCTACACGTTGATGGATTACTTTGTTCTTCTACGCCAGGGGTCTTCAATCCTATCCACAAAGGGCCAGTGTGGCTGCAGGCTTTCATTCCAACCAAGCAGGAGCGACACCTGATTTCACTTGTTTAATCATTTCACCCTCATCTCCAGTCAACAATCAAGTGAGCCTCCAATTTGGCTGTAATGAAAGCCTGCAGCTACACCGTCCCTTTGCGGATAGGATTGAAGACCCCTGTTCTACGCCCTTTTTGAGGAATGTATTGTCGGACTTAAACCAACATCTGAAGAGGTGAGATCGCTCCTTTTTTTTCCCCCCTATTTTTGCTGGCGGGATTGTCATGTGGTTGTGACGTCATCGTAAACAAATCCGTTCTACTCATCCAGACGACTTCGCAACAGCGCCGTTGCCAGATTTTTCCACTCTGGAACCAGTTCTCAAAAGATTTCGTTTTGGGGCACCCAAAACGCCGGTGCCGTGTGGACGCCAGGCCGAAACGATAAACAATTTTATCAGATTCACCTGAATCCGTTGCCGTGTGGACAGGGCCACAGAGTCACTGTTACCACATGGAGCTTGATTATTTTCCACGTGGAAGCTTTTTCAATGCACATGAGAAAAACTATAGACACCACACGTCAAAAAAACAAACCAAAACCACAACTCAAACAACAATAACAGGAGGACAGACGTGGTCATGGTTTTCCAGACATCATGTGCTTCAAGGATCTGGTGAGGATCATAAGGGTTAAAAAGGAAGCGCATCTGCCCTGTAAATCATGCAACTAAGAAGGCATCAGGAGCACTTTTGGTGTGAATTGGCCATTCTTTCTTTAGTCTTTCTTAAGCTTGTGCTCTCTCTCTCACACACACACACACACACACACACTATGGTGTTAGCTCTCAGAGGTCTCGGAGAGGAAACACTGACTGATTCAGCTCCAACACTGCTCCCTCTGTTTACCTTAGCTGCTGGTCACCGTGGAGAGGGGGAGCTCGCAGCCCAGCAGTGTCAAAGGTCACTCTGGATAGAGCCAAACACGCCTCGCTTTTACCTCCTCATTACTTACAGTGGGTGTATAAATCCCACATTTGCCCCAGTGTGCCTCGAAAGCTACGGTCACACTACAGCTCGTGATGCTTTGCGATGGTTATCGATGAAAACGAGGCGATATGCATGGCGATATCCAGGCGAACGCTTGACTGTCATGCCTTCGTGAGGTCACAGGACTCAGTCGTTATGGGAAACACTTGATGCTCATTTGAGCGCAATCAGCACACGCAGATAAGGACACAGAGGCTTTGCGAAGTATTATCATTACCACGTTTGTTTCTAGCCATGTTTACGACTCGGGTTAAATTCACGACTTTATGATGACGCTGCTTTCTGTTTTGCTTTTGGTTTCATTTTTGTAAACATCACGCCTGCTAATAAACACATTAGGGGTGTTCACATGGCAACTTTTATTCCGGTGTAGCACCGGGGCTGCCCCGGTAGAGCGTTCACACGGTACAAAGTTATACCGGTGCAGCCCCTGAAAGCTGCTAAAACCGGTGCAAATCTAACCCTGCTCGGGAGGTGGTTTAAGAAATTTACTCCGGAGTAAATGCTAGTTTGCGGGGCAGCACCGATATAAAATGGGACGTCTGAACGCTACAGGGGTAGACTCGCTACGCGTGAGGAGAATTGATTACATACAGGCATTGCATAATTTGCATCCTGGTATTTTGACCTTCCAAAATGGCGAATATCAACAACAACAGAACTGCGTGTCTTCCAGTGTTGCCAGATTGGCCGGTTTTAAGTGCATTTTGGCAGATTTGAACATATTTGTGGGCTGGAAAACGTCAGCAGTATCTGGCAACACTGGTGTCTTCATCCACGTTGTTTTCCCGGCGCTTGGTGATGCCATGACAACCGGGAAAAGGAAGTACATTTTCAAGCATGCGCATATTTCATTTCCGCATCATTACTATCGTATAGCACGGTCGCAAAAACTGCCGTGTGAACGCAAGTGGGGCTGCACCGGTGCTAACACGCTTCTCTCTAGTAAGCAGGTTTGTGACGTGTGAACGCTCCACAAAATTTACACCGGTGTAAGATATATCGCAACAAAATACATTGGTGCAGCATCGATGCAAATATGCGCCGTGTGAACACCCCTTTAGATCCGTCTACCGCCGCATACCTGACAGAATACTTGTAAAGTCTCTGTGAAAACCGTGTCCTCATATACGCGTGCTGATTGCGCTCAAATCAGCATCAGGTGTTTCCCATAACACAGAATGCGCTCTGAAGGATCCATGAATGTAAATCCACTTTTTCAGTCTCGGCTAAGGTTAGGCTATGCCTCGCTGCTGTGTTGATGAGTCTCCTGGGAGTGTCGGGGACATGGATTCGATACAAATACATCTCAAGAGATTCGATGATGCTTCCCTGAGCTTCGGGACGTATTCCCAAACCCATCTGCGAGTATTTGTCGCTTAGTTTGCCGACGAAAAAACAAACATTGCCACCAAATTTCGACGTGTGCACTGAAATTTTTGGTGATGTTTTTGGACACTCATGAGGCAGAGACACACCAAAAAACAACTCGTGTAGAAGCACAGAGAATATTTGCTGTGCATCACACGATTGGTGGTGGTGGCGATGCTACCGATTTTTCATCGCCAAGTATTCGCAAATTAAACCCATCGCGAGCTGTAGTGTGGCCAGGGCCTAAAGGAGGCGAGACCTCGGTGAACTCTCAGTAAGAAGGTGTGGCCTCTGTGCCTGTCAGTCATAACGAGGAGGTGTAGCCTTGTTACATGTTCGCATCACTCTCAGGTACACGTCTGAAAGGAGTCAAATAGCAATCTGAAGGTATTATTATAGACCAAGTTTTAAAAAAAAATCTATATTAAATCGCATTAGTTTAATAAATTAGATTCCTGAGCACAACGATCTTGTTTATCGAAACATGAAATCAATATCATACTGCACTGAACAGGACACACTCCACCTGTACCTGAACTGCCTGAACACGCAGCATCCACCTGCGCAAACATTAACTATCATCTCGTCAATAAAACACAGCGCGCACACACACACATGTTGGAAAGAAAGATAAAAGACTCTGTACGAGTGTGTAGTTCTCATCGGAGCTCGCTTTACCGTATCCATAAAATGTCATCCATCAGGCTGATAAAAGCGAGTCCTAAAATTATTACTCATAGTGCACTGCAAATCCAGTGTATAACTGATGTACACCATTTCCATTATAATATATCACAACCTCTTTCAACTTTCTTTTCAGTCCTGTATCGTATATAAGGGTGATTCTCATGAAGACCTTCACATTAACAAAGTTTTTCACCTCATTTCAGTATTTTTTCAAGTTGAGAGCCTAAAACAGAGTGTGAACTTTACTATGTTGATCTTTTTTTAATGGAAAAATATTTTAATGGAATTTTATTCTTATTTGAGGCTTACATGATCCTGAATAATTCTCATCACCGTTACAGTAAATGATGACGCTAGATCATGAGTTAAAACATTTTTTGACAATTTATTTCATATTTCCACAAAATATCCCATTAAATGAACAGCACAGTCCATCACAATTACTTTATATTTTTTTGACATTTATTTATTGCCCTCACAGTGCATGGTAATGAGAATATTGAGTAACGGTAATGAGATACTCTTGGCTAATTTCACAAATAACCTGAAATGCTAGCATGCTAGCAACCTATAACTTTGCCACATGTTAAAGCCTTATATTGTGATAATAATCATAAAATAATATATTTCTTTATTTTTAAAAGTAATGAGTATTAAACCATAACGGTAATGATAATAGACAGTGTAACTGAGGACAGATTTAGCAACATTAACATAAACATCACAAAGTAAGAGAAGAGTGAGCAACTGACCTTGTCTCCATTTTGAATCTTGTATCTCAAGTGATGCATCATGGGATAGCTGATCAATTTAAAGGCACGGTGTACTTTTTATAGGGGGGTGAAATCATGAAACGGTAATGAGAAACATTTGGTGCGGACACAGTTATTTTGTTTAACTTTGGTGACTGACCCCTTGAAAATGGTTCCTCCAGGAACCATGACGTTTCAGTTGTCAAGACAACGGAAAAACTAAAATACAAATACAAGAGCATTTTGTTTTGTGCACAAGAGCATTGTGACGTATCTTTCTGTTTTTGTATTTTAGTTTTTCCGTTGTCTTGACAACTGAAACGTCATCGTTCCTGGAGGAACCATTTTCAAGGGGTCAGTCACCAAAGGGTTAAAACCAAGTACCTTTTTTTTGTTCAACACAAAAAATATTAATATTATGCATAAATATAGATGTTTTAAAATAACTTTACACTGTATAATTTTTTATATAATTAGGAATTTTTATATGATTTAAAGTAAACATTAAAAAAAAGGGATGCGGACACATAACGGTAATGAGAATTTCCATAGATTTTTTGTTTAATTGATATAAAAATTAGTTTATATGATGAGGAAAACCATTTGTCCATACAGTGCTCCCTATTTTCTTTACACAAAATATCAGAGTTTATGTGAATTAAGTATTGATTTTAGAAAATGCGTCCTGGACATGTTCACGACAGCTTCATGAGAATCACCCATAAATACAGATACACGTACTTGTGTCCTGAAGAGAGTGGAGCCCAAATTTTATATGTAATGGAGAGGCCTCGCTGTATCTGTACAAATATTTGAATTGTGACAGTTTGGCTGGTATAAACCTGTATTAAAGGGTAGCTGAAGTCATTTTTAAACTTGCTTTATTTCTTAATTAACGTGTTATTCAATTACGTTTTCGGTTTTAGTAACCTTATATCGTGACTCGTATCGGCAACTAATTGCAATTAAATATTATACTTATCGGCCTGTTCGGTTTTTAGCCGTGTTGAATTTAGTTCGTTTGGTCCACGGCAGGCGTCGCTTATCCGCGCGATCTTCACGAGACTTGTGCGAGACTTCGAAATGTGAAGTGTCAGCCAGGTGTCAGTGCCGCCATTTTGAAAACTGTTTTCCAAACGAAATGTTGCACAAAAACGAGTTTAAATGACGATTACTGCCTACTTTTTTCAAACTTTCCTGATTGCTATCAAAACAAACAAAACTTCCGGCTTGATTACGTCAGCATTCGAAAGAGGGCGCGCGCGTCTTTTGACAACGTTGGCAGATGTCGGTCACTTTGATTTCCGCTGTACGTTTTACTTCCGTCCTACGATGTCTCGCACAGGTCTCGACGAATCGCGTTTACGGCCATTGCTTTGACATACGGACTGATATATTACAGAGCATATTTCAAACACTCTTAACTTGCTATAGCAGCGACAAAATAGCGATCAAAAATGCATTCCGATATTTAATAAAAATATAAATAAAATTTGCCTTCAGTTCTCCTTTAAGTCCACTTTGATATGTCGGTAACTAAGAAAAAATACCAGGGTTCTAACTAGACCAAAATATCAGCATAGTGGCACCAGTCGTAACAGCCGGGGGTTCTCATAAAGCTCACGGGTTCTACATGTTCGGAGATGCATTCTAGTGCATTTCTTGGCACTTGCAGGCCTCCCTGAGAGTCACTCTTTTTTGGTAATGAGATTTGGGGGTTTTTTGGCCAAAATTTGCTGTAATTATTTTTGACTGAAGACATTCTAATTAACATTCAACTATATTAGTGACATATTTATGGAATAAGAATAAAACAACCAGTTGATTTTCACCAAGTGTCAGCTTTATGTTCAGCTTCAGCCATTCAATTACAATACATGACTATCCAGATGTAACTCGTATCATACCTTCCCTTACCTACCGTCACTCCGACCGTTTCAATGCACCGTGTTGCGTCATTAAAAAATTTGGCACCTCTTAACACAGATGGCACTTTGCTGTGAACACAGCGGAAGGAAAGAGGTAAACCGGACGAGTGTGATCAGTGACCGTCTCTACATGGAACTACTCCGGCAGCTCTGCACTGGGCGCTTGTGTGGACGGGGAATGGAGTATATCCGAGCATACAACATTCGCAAAGTGGTGTGCCGTCACTACCACGTGGGGATAACAGGAGAAAACAAGAGTCATCAGGAGATCACGTATTTCCTGGCCCCTACTCCAAATTTTCCTAAGTTGAATTGGTTGCCATGGAAATACGGAAAATTTTTTAAAAATAAATAAATAAATAAAAATATCACAGAAATCCCAAAATGTCAAAAGGCACAACTCCTCCAGGCATTTAACATAACTGTTAGGTCTCGTGAAAAAAAATTCCTAACAGTTTCGGAGTTATGCCCTGGAAACTAAAATGTTTACGGACAGATCGCTAGCTATATCCTCTCGCATTATATGCCGGGGGATAATTAAACAAAAGACCACGTTTTCAAGATTGACAAGTCTTTTTATTAGTGTAGCGGCAACTTTTACAGGCGTGTCGGCAATACTGTGGGCATAGCGGTAAGGAAATATTGCGTATCAGCCCGATACGCTGAAAAGGCCTAGTTTTAACCCTGAAATACAGAGTAATGCCACTTTTCCACTACCAACGCGGCTGAGTTGGGCTGAGTCGAGCTGAGCGGGGCTGTTGGAGTTGCATTTCGACTACAACCGCGCTGAACCGTGCTGGCTGGAAGTGGGTGGACACATTGGGTAGAGTTAGCGAAAGTGGGTGGACGTCACGTGATGTCGTTAGGCGGTGCAAACAGTGACATCAGTGAGCTTTTAAGCGGTAGTCTCACGACCCGGATAGTAAACAATAAACATGGAGTTGTTAGTGTTGCTGGTCTTGGTGCTGTGGCTTGTTGTCACCGACAACGCCAACAGATACTGGCAAGAGCATATAGATGAGGCGAGGCGCATAAGGCTTCAGAAATTCTCGTAATTCGTATTCTTCCGGGTTTACGGTGTTTACAGATCCCAGCGTGCTCGCGGGGCGTGTGTGGGCATGTGAGGACACTCCTCCTCACCAATCAGTGCACAGGGGAGTGTCTCCTCACGCCCCTAGCCTCACTCGGCTCGGTTTGGCTTGCTTCAGCCCCACTCCAAAACCGTGCGAGTTTTGGGGGCTGAAGCGAGCTGAGTCGTGCTGCCCTAAGGTAGTCGAAACGCGAGCCGTGTCGGGCTGAAGTGAGCTGAAAAAGGGTAGTGGAAAAGGGCCATAAGTGAAGAAAAAGTGGAGAATACTTCTTCGACTTGATTTTTCAAGGAAAAAGTGGAAAATATTTTTCCGAACCCAGGGTAAAGGGAATGTCTGGTGTTTTTCTGTATAAATTGAACAAGAACGTTCAAAAACTCACTACTTCTAACAAAGCAAAATAGGAAAGATTACCAAAGGTGACACGTCGTTCTAAATTCTTCCAAATGTGCCTTTAAAATATGGATTCTGAAAGAAATCTGAATTACCCTTGGACTTGTGGAAATGAATAAAGCACGCTGTAACACACATGCACTCGTTTCCTTCCCGCTCAGCACTGGGGTTTCCTTTCCACCTGTTTTTATTCAAATTTTTTATTTGCATGTAAGAAAACCTGAACAGACAGAGGAAACTCCATCAAATGAATGCATGCATAGATACCCATTCTCAAAAAAAAAAAAACAAAACTATTCTGACTTGTACTGTGGACCTTCAGCAACATGAAATCTAACTATAAACAGATAAAAAGTACGCCGTGTTGTTCTTAATTGTACTCGTTGCTTTGGTACAAGAGGAACAACACACTACTGGATATGAGGTCACCGGAAAACAATCAGCAACAAGATTCCCGAGTTTCTTGCAGGCTTTATTTCCCAAATACCTCAACATTGCGCCATGAGGTCACATGATCAGGATCCGTTCGCAACGCAGTGAAGATGAGATGTTGTCTCTTTCAGTTTGGGACGAACCAAAGTTCCGACAGTAATTTGAAAATACAATGAAACCATAATCACAGAGAATATGAGAAGTGATGGATATCTGAGGGAGGTTCGGTGACGCACGCACACACACGAAGAGACTAAAGACGCAAGCAGTTGTAGCATCTACATATCAGTAATATATTCTTGGTTAAAGCTTGACGGCCTTTTGATTTTATAAAATTGGCGAAATTTAGTTCCCTCTGAAATGTGGTCACTGTGATATCTGTTTATTTCTGTAATATCTCACAAAATATCAGGCCATTCTGTGGCTGGGAAGTTATTTAACCTCCTAGGGCTTAAGGCCTCTGCATGCTCTTGCAACAAGGCTTTCGCAGATAGCTTTTCGCAGACAGTTGTAATTTATTGTTGAGCGGGGGAATAGGCGTGCGCGATGTTATTCACCGCCACAACGCAAGGGGGCGCGAAATCGCTAGGAGTAGTTGGTGGGTGTGGTTAGTGGAGTGTTTATCCTCCGGTTACTTATAATGACTAGAACTTTTTTTTTTTAATATAATGACTAGAACTGGAGTCGCATAGATGTACGTACTTCCTCGATCAACCGCTCTTCGTGCTGCTCCATCTTCGCTCGTGTTTTTAAAAATGCCGGTCGTGAAAACAAACCAAACCGGGAAAGTAGGAAAGCAGAAGTGCGTGTACAGCGGATGTAGAGTGGACCAATCGGAGCCCTCTTGTCTGCGGCGCTGTCTGCGAGGCTTCTGCGGTGGTCACAATTTTTGGGAGGTGCGCGCAGAGCGTCTGCGAAGGTGGGGGGCTACGCAGACACTGTCTGCGACGCTATCTGCGAGGACTGGGTTGTCAGCATAAATTGGCCTTTAGCGGTCACATGCGTGGACAGCACTTTTTAGAAATTCGGAACAAGAATCCACATATGTGGACATACTTTTTCTCTAAAAGTACATCTCATCAAAGATGATGCTTAGTTTTTTATTCTAATCAGGTTCTAATAAGCCCAAATAGCAAAGAGAAATAAAAAAAATGCATGTAAAAAAACAGCTTGGGCCTTAGGAGGTTAATTTGATGGGATTAAAGCAAATAATGTGCATGAAATCGCTCGCTATTTCGCGCAGTCAAGCAGACAGAGGAAGTCCGTGTGTGCGTGTGCGCGCATGCGCAGGTTTCCCTTTGAGCGTGCACTGACAGTTCCATCATTCTGTCGCTAAACGAACAGCTGATCACACCGAGGTGCTCGCTGAGCGCCGATATTTATTAGTTTGATATTTCCTGCGTTTCCTTTCCTTCGTATATAACAATGTCTTTTCTTCTCGCTTTCTTTCCGTTACTGTAGTCGGTGTTTCACATTTCATTTGCACGCTCACGTCCTCCACTTTTCTCTCCTGTTTCAAATTTGTATCCCACAATGCCTTGCGCGAACGGGGAAAACCCACCACCATGTGATGCGTGATGTAGTGTTGTATTGGGTCATGGTGAAGCAGGAAAAAATAGCGGAGAAATTATGCCCACGTGGCGCTAAATTCATTAATTTTTCTATTTTAAAAAATAATAATAAAATTGGAAGTCTGTGAGTCAAATTCAGTAGCTTTCGGTCCACTAAACAAAAATAACTGGGTGTCGGGGAAAATTCTTTTTATGACCTACACTTGAAAAATCTGAAAGGCAGTCTAGCTTTAATAAATTATTTTAAAAAGGGCTCAGTGCACTGGAGTGCACCGTAACGTTCCAGCGTTTCATCATTTCCTACATCTTGTTTTCTTCCAGCCAGGGATTTGGAAACTGGGAAGCCTGTTTCAGGAAGAGGACAAAGCTATGACCGGCAAAGATGAGCTCATACACATATTGGGTCCAGTCTGTTTGGTTTGACATGTAAACGTAGCGTTGTTTATACGTGATGATGATGATGATGTCACTTTTTACCAGTGCTTCTGTTTCTGTTCTGCAGGTTTCGCTTGCTGGGTGAAGAGAACAGAACTCGCAAAATAAATAAATAAATAAATAAATAAATAAAAATAAGTAAACGTGTGTTTTGCTTAAGCCACGTTCAGGAAAGGCTCAGGAGCTTAGCCGATTATCTCTAGATACACTCTAGAGAAAGGACTATTTTTGAAGTGTGAAGTCATGGGATGATGGTATCAGGAATCGCTGATTGTCTAAAATGGCTATGATGGCAGTCAACACTTTTGAGTGTGTGTGCGCGCGCGTTAGTGTGCGTTTCCTGTTTTAACGATGTGCCGTTACATGAATATCGCTTTCAGCAGGATGCTGTGAAACACACTTGAAATTTTGCACCATGTGTATGAGTCATTCCCGCTTGTGCTGCCCTTGTTGTCTTTTTGAAACGTTATTATCCTTGTACCGTGCAGAGAGAGCAGCTTCTCGCCACGTTTTGTTTCGGCGTTTCGGCAGAATGCTTCACGCTGCACGGGATTAAAACGTATCCAGCTTGTTGCAGAGGGTTTTTGGAAATGAAATAAGACAAGAACACAATGAAATGTTTAGTATTAAATCAGATTTGGCTCTGTGAGCAGCACGAGTGCTTATCTGGGAGCTAATCGGAGCTGATCCCACAACAGCAGCTGCCATGGGGGAGAGAGAGAGAGAGAGAAAGAGAGATGGGGGAGGGGGGTTCTAACAGTCTGAAACAGTCATACGTCATCAAGGGTGCACTAAACCCAGACCTCTACGCTCTCTCTCTCTCTCTTATGCATTGTTTCTTTGTACTTCTCTCACGCTACGTTCACACTGCAAGGCTTAATGCTCAATTCCGATTTTTTTGTGAAATCTGATTTTTTTGTGAGGTCGTTCACATTAACAAATATATGCGACTTGTATGTGATCCTCAGTATGAACGAAAAGCGACCTAAAAGTGTTCCGCATGCGCATTGCAGGATACGACGACGTCACACGCAGTGAGCATGGCCAGTGTTTACGGAAGTAAAACCGCCCGGTTGCGGTATGACCCATCCAATCTAGCTTGAATAGCTGCATCCCCCCAAATGGAAATCAGCTCCCTAACCTCTGCGTCCTTCCATTGAGAAGATTCAGAACCTTCACAGCCCGAAGCGTCCCTCGCATTGATGTCATGCGCAGGGGCGCAGATACGTTTTTTGAACTGGGGGGACAAAAAACTGGGGGGGACAAAGCTATCAGCAAACCAACCCCAACCCCGATATGCCTGTCAAACTTGTTGTGGGTTACCATAGCAACCAAGCTCGAGCTTGCAACCTGTGCAGTCTGCGCAGCTCAACCAACCGAATATCAGTCTTTGTTTTGTTTTATGTGAGTTGTTGCAACTATGTATACACTGCTGTGCACCTCAATAAACCGAATGGTAATCAGTCTTTTGATTTTTCCGTGAGGTTTGCCTTATGCAAAGAAAGACAGCATAGACGTTTTTTCCTCCCTATAAGTGGGGGGGACCGAACGAGGTGAATTTAAATCTGGGTGGGACGAGTCCCCCCCTCTATCTGCGCCTGTGATTATGCGCCATGCTGTTGTAACTTTTTTTTGAGAGATCCGCCGCCTACTTCAGCGCAGAATAGTGACGTTTGTGGCTTGTTGATGACGTGTAAGTCGGATGAATGCGACCTGGCGGTTCAGACTGAAGTAGCATATGAAAAGAGCGGATAGGAATCGGAATTAGGACCACATATCCAAACGGCCTGGGTTGGATTTGAAAAAAATCGGATCTGTGTCGTTCATATTGTCAATAAAAGATCGGATACAGGTCACATATGGGCGAAAAGATCGGATTTGAGTCACTTCAGCCTGCAGTGTGAACGTAGCCTCAGAGTTAGACGAATCATAAATCCATTATCTAGCCCACCTTGTAAGTAAAACTCCAGCGTCCTGCACACAGTCTTATGTCTTTGTTCCCTAGAAACCAATAGCCTCGGTCACAACCAGCCGTACGTGCTCCTACGGCCGGTCTACGTGCAAAAAACGCAAGAAACGCACGGAGGGCGCGTGTGTGACGTGCTGATTTTCGAGCCGTAGACCGGCTGCAGAGGTTCTTTGTCATGTCAAACAAACTCTATGGGCGCTTACGGTTTTTTCAGGTTACAAGACAAACACTACGTTCACACTGCAGGCTGAAGTGACTCAAATCCGATTTTTTCGCCCATATGTGACCTGTATTCGATCTTTTATTGACAATATGAACGACACAGATCCGATTTTTTCAAATCCGACCCAGGCCGTTTGGATATGTGGTCCTAATTCCGATCCCTATCCGCTCTTTTCATATGCGACTTCAGTCTGAACCGCCAGGTCGCATTCATCCGACTTACACGTCATCAACAAGCCACAAACGTCACTATTCTGCGCTGAAGTAGGCGGCGGGTCTCTCAAAAAAAAAGTTACAACAACATGGCGCATGACATCAATGCAACTCCGCACCCACACGTTCCTTTGAACGGAGGTTGCAGTCACTACCCCGCAGAACGCCTGAGCCAAAACCCTTGCCCTCTTCCTTCTCAACCTCCTCCTTAACATCAGGCATCATCTCCAGGTACTCCATGCTGGCTACCGTCATACACAGGAAACTTTAGGTTACTTCCGTAAACACTGGCCATGCTCACTGCGTGTGACGTCGTCGTATCCTGCAATGCGCATGCGGAACACTTTTAGGTCGCTTTTCGTTCATACTGAGGATCACATACAAGTCGCATATATTTGTTAATGTGAACGGCCTCACAAAAAAATCGGATTTCACAAAAAAATCAGAATTGAGCATTAAGCCTTGCAGTGTGAACGTAGTGAAACTTACGGCCAACATGCGTCTTTCGCCATGAACAACAACAACAAAAAAAGCAGCGATTTGGGAAACGCCAAAAATCGCACTGCCAAAAAATAAATAAATAAAAGAAATCGTACGGCCGGTTGTGACCTAGGCTAATTTGAAGAGGACAAAATATGCGTCCGTAACATCCCATAATAACATACGGTGAACTAGTTACCTATTTATGTACATTAATGCAGACAAAGTTACAGTTTATGATCATAGAGTTTGCAGTTATTCATTCAGTCACATGACTTTTGCTTGCCAGTTCACTTCCAGCGAGTGAAGTGGTGGTCGGAGAAACCAATTTGGCCGCCATTTTGTAAAAACCTAGTGAAACCGTTTCCAAATATTTTCGCAGTTTCGAGGCCAATGCACGGTCAAGATACCTTCAGAAAGGTGCTCTTTGCGATAGGATACATCCTCACACGCTAACCAAGAAGGATTTTTTCCTATAAGGAAAATGATCCAGCTTTTGAGTTCCCCGACATCTCAGACATCGTTCAGATGAAAACCTGGAAGAGCATCGAGGCGTAAGACTTCTTATACGTGGCTGGGTTAAAGATCTGCAGATCAGGACACTACAAGATAAATCCTGTATCGTTTATGCCCAAGTAAGGAGGAATTTCTGGGCTTTCTGTACATATGGTTGCTAGGACGCTACAAGTATCGGGAGTAAACAAACCACAGCCGCTCAATTCTCAATCTTCTGTGCTTTTCTGTTCCAAGTAAATCATTTCACAAAGATCTACAGAAACCCCTTTAAAGACCTGGGGGTTGGTGAAACAGGACGGAGAAGAAGTCATCACGGCTCACTGTAACAGCAGTTTCGTTCTGTTAACTCGTGAGCTCTGTTTGTGTTTCCGTGGCTCGCCTCGATTATCTTATCTCGCTAGTTCAGTGTAGGAGCCCAATCATCATCGTCGTCCTTGGAAAGATTGCTGATAAATAAAGTAAAAACATGCGCGTTATTTTACAATATGGCGACCATGATCAAACAGTAAACAAAAGGACTTAAGCGTCTCCTGAACTTCCTTCAAAACAACGGAAAATGGGGAGAAAAGTCGGTGATTTGCGCATCCAAACGAAATAAATCGCGGGAATTTACAAACGTTTCACGAAGTGGTCACTGCAAACTCGAGCGTTCTTCGACTCCGCTCTCTTCCATCGCAGCGAAAGGTTCAAGAGCCACCTTTCTTGTTGTCTTTTGGTAAAATCCTTTGCTCTTCCACAATTTATCACTTCAAGGGGAACCCGGAAGAAACTTTATAAAATCAGTTTCACTGTTTGTTCGATTCGAACAGCGCAAAACAAAGCAAGCGCAGGGTATTTTAATGACCATCAAGGCACCCTAGCGATAGTAACACTTTGTGAACAGTGAGCTCAGCTGACCACCACTTCCTCTCTTGCATATCTAATGACACGGATAGGTTATCGGATGCAACCCAGTAGAGCTGGGCGATAAATCGATTTTATCGATTAATTCGAATTTACAGTTAAGGACGATGTGTTTTTATGAAAATCAGGGCTTTGAACCGGTTCAAGGAATGAAAACGAAAACCGGGAACTTTTTCTATTTCACATGGAACAGAAACGAAACCAGAAACTTTATTATTTTTTATGCTCCGGAACAGAAACGCTTATTAAAAATAATGGTAACCGGTTAATACCGGTTTTTATTTCGTTCCTCAAAGTTTCCGTAGCCTACAAATAAAAAAGTCATTCTTCTCCTGCGCAAGTTTCTATGACCCGCTGGGGTTCACTTCCTGTGTGACGGTCGCTGACTGAATGGAGAGAGCGGGAGGGTGGACTACTATCACGTCTCCACATCTTAAATAAGAGGTAAATATTGCAGTCTATCGTTATTCAAAAATGTCAATTTCAAACACGATATCAATACATTTGTCCACGTTAATGAGAGGCTCGCGAACATTAAGTTAAATGACGTTAACCTCTGTTAGCCTATCAATGCATAGGGCCTGACTAGCCTTTGGTAACACACTAAACGAATTATCTTTCATTTTTGGCACTTTTTCTGTTTGTGTAGATGGGAAGACATACTGAGAATCCAAATCGCCAACATTTGAAATAATAATTGTTTTGAATTATTTCTTGTCTTATTTAATGAAGGTTGTAATAGAATTAGCCTACATTTGGCTTAAGCTGGATGAGACAGAGACATAATTTTATAGCCATTTGTTAAACAGCTGACAGGGAACGTAATTAACTGTTCCAGGAACTAAATTTTTTTGTTCTAACCGGTTCGGGAACGTCTATTTAACGGTGGAACCTAAAACCGGAAATGTTAAAATTCTGTTTCTGTTCGGAACGAACCAATAGGAAAAAAATTCTGGTTCAAAGCCCTGATGAAAATCGGTTTTCTCTTAGTTTTAACTTCCGCCACCGACGCTCCCGTCTGCGCATGTGCAGAACGGATCGGGCACCAGGGACAGATCGGGCACTGACACTATAGCCCTCCTCCCGCGCGCTTGCCATAGACACACACAAACAACATAGCAGCGATTGGGGGAAAGCTGCAACTTGTGCCCAAGAAAGGAGTAACTTCCTCAATGATCTGGAATTGGTTCGGTTTTGCGGCGTCGGACGCAGACCAAACAAGTCCTCGTTGTAAGGCGCGTTTGAAAACGGTTGCTTCCAAAGGAAGCAGCACAACGAATTTATTCCAACACCTTAAACAGAAGCATGCAGCGGAGCAGGAGAAGTGCTGCTCCCAGCGGAATGAAAACAGCCGCAGCACGAGCACACCATCCAAAGTAAAGCAAGCAACCGTCCTGGACACATTTTCCAACTGTGTGCCTTATGATAAGAATGGGGCGGGGTGGAAGGCAATTTTAGTAGGGGGGGGGAGAAAAAAAAAAACGATTAAAATCGAAAATCGGATTTTTTGTGAAAAAAAAAAAAATCGAAGATTTTTTTAAGGCCGTATCACCCTAGCCTGGGCCCGCCCATCCTAAGCGTGACGCAAAACGAGGGCCTGTTGCGAGCTTAGTCTGGCCAGGCAAGCTATCTACAGCTCTTCCAAGCTCCCGAAAAATCGGGAACCAATCAACTTTGAGCATCTCCAACGGCCCTGGGTAGAGGCGTGTTCAAGGCACTGACGTAGTAGAACTGCGACCGGAAGCCATAGATTGTTTACAGAATCTATGCCGGAAGCGCTTCATTCACGAATGCTGTATTGAAAGCATTCAACGGGAAGTTCTCATTGAAAACGGAGCAAAGAGCAGCCCTGGAGGGATTTATTGAAAGGAAGGACGTTTTCGCCTTGCTCCCGACCGGCTTCGGTAAGAGTTTAATCTACCAGTTAGCCCCGTCGCGTCGCATACGTCAGAGGAAAGAGTGATGTGATTGGTTTAAGCTTCGTCACAGCCTTTTCTGGCTTCGACCAGTAGCAAACTGAGGCATTTCAGGGAGGCGGGTCAACCACGGGCTCTGGGAAACGGTTGGGCTTAATATCTTGGCCAGACCAAATGCTCGTAGAGCTTTGCAGTCGCGTTAGCCAGACTAGTATCACCCAGCTCTACAACCCAGCTATAGCACATCAACAAAAAGTTAGCAAGTTGTTGGTTTTCACATACGAGCTGTAAAGATTGGTTCTCTAAATGTTTCGGAAAGGCTGAATGTCTTCAAGCACGTATCACTGGCAATAAACTGGTCACACTTTGCTGTTCATTGCAGAGAAAATCTAAATGTCTGAAATGTTTGCGGTTCACGCTACACGAGCGATCGCTGCGTTAGTAACCAGGCAGCAAACCTGAGTTGCAGGAGAATAACTATCAATCAGGGCAGCAGAGAGAACAGACAGAAAGAGATGGTAATTAGGCATGAACGTTATTTCCAATGACTGTTTAAGAAATCACTGCCAACAATTCTAAACGCTCTAAATATGGACTTAACTCGCGACAGGCGCGTCGGCCGTGGCATATTTCACGCTATCAGCGGATCCCAGCTGAGCTCGATAACAAACTGATTTACTGCCGGTCTGACTCGGGACGCTGTGGTCCTGCAGACGATCCCGGAGGAGTCTGGGAAATCTCAGCTCATAATGAACAAGCTGACAGCTGACGGAAAGTTTTCGACGGAGCTCTTCCTTTGATGAACGGTGCGAAGACGAGGTCAGGAAAATCGTTCCGGAAACGAGGAAGATTGGAAACACACGGTGTCCCAAACTGGACTTAAATGAATCCAGTCAAAAAGCAGCCATTTTGGACATCGTTCTTCTTAATATCTAAAGGAATCCACTCGCTTTATTATTCCCCTGTTTTAGGCGGTGGTTAGGAAAATGGTTCTGGTTTCCAGGGTACCCTTACCAACCGATACACACTCGGACTGTGACTTGGGCGTCACTTCCTGTCTGGAAACCATCCATCCATCCATCCTGTAATGTTTTCCTGTCTTTGTTACTTTAAACACCCTTGAAGCTTTGGTTCTCTTCACCCGTTCACTGTGCCAATTCACATTCTCAGCCCTTTTTTCTTTCTCGTCAGGATCACTCCCTCCTCCTCATACCAGAACAGCAGGTTTGGTTTAAAGAGGGCTTTGATCTGACCACAATTCTCCCTCCATTACACCCAACACTGGATGTCGTTGGGTGATTATTCAGAGCAGGACATGGATTTCCATTTATATCTGCGGTGCTGGATCTATACCTGCTTCATTCCAGACATTACACGAGATCAATAAAGCACTCGGAGTTTGTTAATAATTAAAAAAACCCGCACACCTCTGTATGAACCAAATATAGCGGAGAGATGTAAAGTGGAATAAGTGATCAGACAGAGCGATACTGATGAGGTCAGAGCTGTTGGGATGAAGTACTGATGCTGCAAATCACTCCATCTCGACTTAAAAAAAAAAAGCTATTGATATTTAAAGCTCATGAGCTGTTTAGCTGCTTAAAAAAAATCAATAATCAAATTCACATAAACTAGTTTGGTTTCTTTCATGTGTGTGCGGATGGTTGGCTTGATCAGTCTGGCTGTACTGTACATAGCCGGACTGTATTATTGTCAAAAGAGTTTACACAGAAAGCAAGAACGAGAGAAGAGGAGGAAAAGAAGGAGGGAGTGATGAACTGGCCAAAAAAAAAAAAAAAAAACCACTCCGTGTTGTGTTATTATAGGAAATGAATCACCGACAGGGTGGTAATGAAGTGTGGTGTACTCCTAAAGAACTAACAGCACGTCCACGCCAAATACAGCATTAAATAATGTACAAAATGTTCATTTTATCCATTTAAAGTTGCACTGTGGAACATCCATGAAACAACATATCGCTTACATTATAGTAGCTATCAGTGGCGGCTGGTAGTCTTTCAAACAGGGGAGGCTGGTCGGTTACGATATTTCCAGATTTTAAAAGAAAAAAGAAAAAACACATCAATTTTGCCCATACTCTTGACTCTGATCTGGCTGATTGTTGGCAGCGTCACAAACTGTGAAATAACAGGTTCTTTTGGCCCATTAGCCTACTGTCCAATATACATGATGGTGGTGTTGGGGGGGGGGGGGGTATATTTTAACATTTTATATTTTAAAATTGTGGCATGTTGTTTAAAAATTGATCATTATTGAAAGCAGCTCTTTGTCAGGAACCTCAGCAGTAACAGCAGAGTGTTCTGGAATAGGCACAAGCACTGACCTTGGGGAGCCAAACATAGAGCTGGGTGCCACACATTTCATTCAATGACACTTTCCCTATATTTTACTTATTTTGACTGAGAAATGTTTTATTGACAATTTTGATAACCCTTCACTTTTAATCCAGGTCTGTAGTGTGAAATGTTCTCGGCTGTGTTTTTGTTTAAAAATGTTTTCCAAATTGTAGCGGTGTTTAATTCATATCCAGAAAAACATATATTCCAATATAATATACTCAGCATAAACATTTTAAATAGATTCTATATTTTTGGTCCATCCATGACATATTACTAAAGTAGCCTATTTACTGTTGTTGATGTGGGTCACTTGCTGTTAGCCAATTCACTTTCTCGTACCAGGAGAGCTGAAAGGAACGAGTATTATTCCCTACCTTTTTCACCAAGTCAATTTTAGGCGTTGGTCTACCCTGCTCTTTAATTTTTTCCTTGAAAGGAAGACTGGCAAATGGCTTCGCCAAAATTAAATCAGCAATGCTTGGCATCCGTGCGCAGCTTTCTTGCTAGCTGACTAGCCCCCTCAAGTTCAAGTTCAGTCACTCAAATAAACGACATTTCTGGAACTAAGATAGCAAACTTGACAACACTATATTTACACTTTATTTACAATGAAAATATATACAAACTAAAAAAGCTGGTAGAAACCGTATGTAATGAATGAAATCGAAATGTAAGCTGATCTCTTACGATACACCACAGCACTTGCGAATCTGCATGAGACTGAACTGAAATTCACCGCTGCCTGTCTATATTTGAAACGAGCTGTCAATCAAAGAAAAAATCCATCCGCTTTCACCAATCACCAGTCTCCTCGCGGAAACTGCCATGTCCCTCCCACTGTGAGGCTGGGAGTCCGTGGGCGGGCATTTTCACAGTATTTGTCCAATAATCGTCTTGCATTTTGAGATTGACCAGCGCATACTGTAGCTCCCAAATGCCGAAGTCCACTGAGGCTGGGCTGCATCGCGCTGTCACGAGGGGGAAAAACTCATGCACACAATAGGCAAACTGGGGAAAGTTATAACGGAATGATTTCGCACTGTAGTTGGGTTGAGCACATATATTTCTATGATTCTGGATCTGAAATAGCAATGTTATAAGGTCGGCTATAACATAAGCCTAGCGCAATTCATCCTACACGATGTTCATCATTTTTAGAGGAGGCTGAGCCTCCCTCGTTGTCTTAGAGCAATCGCCTGTGGTAGCTATAAACAGTCATTCCTTCACCGGCCTCTTTAAGGCTACGGTCACACTCCAGCTCGTGATGCTTTACGATAGGCTATTGATGAAAATGAAGCTTTTGGTGGTGACGCATCCTCGAGCTTTGGGACGTAGCCTATTCCCAACCCTATTTGTGAGTACTTGCTGCTTAGTTTGCCAATGAAAACATCTCCACCAAATTGCAATGAAAGTTTTCGCAATGTTTTTGGACACTCACGAAGCGGAGACACACCAAAAAAAATGTAAATAAACAACAACTCGCAAAGCAGCTTGGAGAACAATCGCCATGCACCGCACGATTGGTAGCGTTGGTGGTGGCGATGCTACCAATTTTTCCATCGGCAAGTATTCGCAGTAGCTCACACGGCCGTACAATGAGAAACCAGACTCGTTAATAATTAGCCAAGTTCCTTTTCATGAGAATAACCAGAACAATTAGATCTTCAAAATAAAATGATCAAAATCCAGTGAAAACTCAGGGAGGAGTAGTGATTTTCCTGAAAGTTCGTTAACTGGCCTGGGGGTGGGTTTCTTAAAAGCTTCTTAACGCTAAGTGCATCTTAACGAGGAGAGAAAGTGTTCGCTGTGATGCTCGTTCTACCATTTAACGATGATCTTTGTGCTACGATGCTTTTGGGAAACCTACCCCCTAATTAGCAACTTGTTAATGTGAAATCACAAAACCAGGGAGTAACTTTTGTGCAGACGGATCAGATCTTCCAAACAAAACAACCCGAATCAAAATCCACTGAAAATTCAAGGAGGAGCAGCGATTTTGTGAATTGTGGACGGACAGACGGACGCCACGTGATGGCGATAGCTCTGCGCCAAGTATTCGCAAATTAAACCCGTCCCGAGCTGTAGTGTGACCGTAGCTTTAGCAGCGGAAAACTTACAGTTACAGCTTTAACCATCAGCTGACTGTTACAACATACTGACTCCTTCTAAAAATGCTAAATAAAGATCTCCATACAGAAATCTTCACGATATCAAGAAGGAGCCACATCCATCTTCTGACTGACCAATCAAATTTGAGAATTCATCAACACTGTCATATGACACTAAACATCCGTTCTTAAAGTGCATATTCTGGACCAATTTCGGGGGTGTTTCAGCGCTCGAAACTAACGGTGTCCCGATGTCCCGGGGACCATAAAAAATGTCATCGGGACACAAAATTATCATATCTGGGACAATCCCGGGACAATGGAAAAAAATAGATCTAGAAAAAAAGTTCGACATTAATATTATTTACAAAGCCGTAACACATACGTAGACATTCACCTAATTTGTTAATTTTAAAACGTTAACAGCGAAAAATACATTAGTGGCTACACTTTCGATGCAACTGCATCCGTAGGCTACAGAGCAGCGCATTCTGTTCTAGAATCTTCGGCCGCATTATATGGACTTGGAATGGAATTGCTACCGCACACGCTGCGCCGACTCTTGCCAGAACAAAAATGCTGAAGTGGTTGAAGCGGACCGACCGCGGGGAAGAAACTGAAAGCCCAGACATAACGTCTCCGGGACCTTCAGGATCCAAAGTGTCATCGCCTGGTCTGCAGGCAACGCGAGCAACTGAATGAACTGAATGAGCACTGTTAGACACGTTATAAAATACAACAGGAATGATGTGGATGATATTGACGGAAGATACCGTTCAACAGAATAAGTGAGTTTTCTTGGTGTCTTTCTAGTTCAGAAAGTTTAGTCAGTCTCAACTAGGCTCGGACCTGCCACTATGCTGATGGTGCTAACATTTGCACCCACGTTTCGGCAGCGAAAGTTCATAAAATGGATAACGGTAATGGATAACGGAAAGTTCATAAAATGGATAACGGAAAGTTCATAAAATGGATAACGGAAAGTTCATAAAAATGGATAACGGAAAGTTCATAAAATGGATAACGGAAAGTTCATAAAATGGATAACGGAAAGTTTATAAAAATGGATAACGGAAAGTTCATAAAAATGGATAACGGAAAGTTCATAAAATGGATAACGGAAAGTTCATAAAAATGGATAACGGAAAGTTCATAAAAATGGATAACGGAAAGTTCATAAAAATGGATAACGGAAAGTTCATAAAAATGGATAACGGAAAGTTCATAAAATGGATAACAATCTCATCTCATTATCTGTAGCCGCTTTATCCTGTTCTACAGGGTCGCAGGCAAGCTGGAGCCTATCCCAGCTGACTACGGGCGAAAGGCGGGGTACACCCTGGACAAGTCTCCAGGTCATCACAGGGCTATGGATAACGGTAATGGTGAAAATGATAAGTTGGCCTTATAAGTGCCCACAGATATTCAAGGTATAAGTAGATGAAATTAACATAAAAGGGGTCTTATTTTCAACTAAAGTGTACTGCAGATGTAGGGAGTTGAAACATTTTCTGAATGAGCTAGTTGGCCCCTTTAAATAAACGGGTATCTATTATCAGTATCAGTGAGATCGCCAAAGTTTAATAAACTGAAAATGCAATAACTAATTTTGAAGTAGATGATGTATAGGACATGTGTCGCTTGTGTCTTGTGACTTATTGTAAAAATGATATAAAGGGTTCAAAATCGCACAGTTACAAATATAATAGTAACGTCATATGATAATATTAACCACTGGTTATTTCAGAGAGGAAAAAAATGGGGACACTATTGCTTCCATTCGGGACAATACAACACAGAATTCGGGACCACTGGGGGACACAAAGAAAAAAAGTTAATTTCGAGCCCTGGGGTGTTTTTTTATATGAAAGTCTGTCCCTTTACACACTCATCCAGAAGGGTAATTTTGCACAAGGCCATCTGTCTACAGCAGAAAAAAATAAAATAACAAAAAACACGTCTGGAAAAATCCCAAGGGAGTCTGGAGCCAGATTCGTGACGTTACCTGCGGAAGCGCCAGCAGGCTGCGCGAGCTTGCACGGTTTCAGTGCACAGCCTGTGTAGACCAAGTTTAGCAGCTAGCGATTTTGCATTGAAATATGGAATTCTCACCTGAGGACAATGTTACTTCACCTTTAGATTAAGAATATAATGAGATGTCAGAATTATTTCTTACCCTGGCAACAGTCAACTTGTGAATTGCCGATTTTCTTGGTCTTTTTCTCGGCTCTGCTTTGGTCCTCGGCTTCCGGGTGCCTCGCACGAAGCGCTCCGGTATTTTGGGAAAAGATGAGTACTAATCCCATCATGATTGGTGTTGCTACACCCTCCTACGATACATCTGTTAACCATTTTAATAATTACGTGATAACGTTGAAGAAATTTGCAGAAAACCACCAGGTCGTTTTCTCATAAACAAACCAGCGCTGACATAGGATTCAGAAGGAGGCGTCCTGCACGCAACGTCACGAAAATCAATGTTTGCCGGGAAATCCAAATGGCAAGTGTTTTCAAAGGCGGACCAATTCACCTCAAATGGCTTGATTTCAACTGAATTTTTCTGGTATTGCGCAAGTTAAAAAAAATAAATAAAAATAAATATAGCACAGAATGTGACAGATATTTAAGCAAAGTTTAATATAAAGTACAACCCCGATTCCAAAAAAGTTGGGACAAAGTACAAATTGTAAATAAAAACGGAATGCAATGATGTGGAAGTTTCAAAATTCCATATTTTATTCAGAATAGAACATAGATGGCATATCAAATGTTTAAACTGAGAAAATGTATCATTTAAAGAGAAAAATTAGGTGATTTTAAATTTCATGACAACAACACATCTCAAAAAAGTTGGGACAAGGCCATGTTTCCCACTGTGAGACATCCCCTTTTCTCTTTACAACAGTCTGTAAACGTCTGAGGAGACAAGTTGCTCAAGTTTAGGGATAGGAATGTTAACCCATTCTTGTCTAATGTAGGATTCTAGTTGCTCAACTGTCTTAGGTCTTTTTTGTCGTATCTTCCGTTTTATGATGCGCCAAATGTTTTCTATGGGTGAAAGATCTGGACTGCAGGCTGGCCAGTTCAGTACCCGGACCCTTCTTCTACGCAGCCATGATGCTGTAATTGATGCAGTATGTGGTTTGGCATTGTCATGTTGGAAAATGCAAGGTCTTCCCTGAAAGAGACGTCGTCTGGATGGGAGCATATGTTGCTCTAGAACCTGGATATACCTTTCAGCATTGATGCTGTCTTTCCAGATGTGTAAGCTGCCCGTGCCACACGCACTAATACAACCCCATACCATCAGAGATGCAGGCTTCTGAACTGAGCGCTAACAACTTGGGTCGTCTTTCTCCTCTTTAGTCCGAATGACACGGCGTCCCTGATTTCCATAAAGAACTTCACATTTTGATTCGTCTGACCACAGAACAGTTTTCCACTTTGCCACAGTCCATTTTAAATGAGCCTTGGCCCAGAGAAGACGTCTGCGCTTCTGGATCGTGTGTAGATACGGCTTCTTCTTTGAACTATAGAGTTTTAGCTGGCAACGGCGGATGGCATGGTGAATTGTGTTCACAGATAATGTTCTCTGGAAATATTCCTGAGCCCATTTTGTGATTTCCAGTACAGAAGCATGCCTGTATGTGATGCAGTGCCGTCTAAGGGCCCGAAGATCACGGGCACCCAGTATGGTTTTCCGGCCTTGACCCTTACGCACGGAGATTCTTCCAGATTCTCTGAATCTTTTGATGATATTATGCACTGTAGATGATGATATGTTCAAACTCTTTGCAATTTTACACTGTCAAACTCCTTTCTGATATTGCTCCACTATTTGTCGGCGCAGAATTAGGGGGATTGGTGATCCTCTTCCCATCTTTACTTCTGAGAGCCGCTGCCACTCCAAGATGCTCTTTTTATACCCAGTCATGTTAATGACCTATTGCCAATTGACCTAACGAGTTGCAATTTGGTCCTCCAGCTGTTCCTTTTTTGTACCTTTAACTTTTCCAGCCTCTTATTGCCCCTGTCCCAACTTTTTTTGAGATGTGTTGCGGTCATGAAATTTCAAATGAGCCAATATTTGGCATGAAATTTCAAAATGTCTCACTTTCGACATTTGATATGTTGTCTATGTTCTATTGTGAATACAATATCAGTTTTTGAGATTTGTAAATTACTGCATTCCGTTTTTATTTACAATTTGTACTTTGTCCCAACTTTTTTGGAATCGGGGTTGTAGGAGAATTACATTGATCTTGCTCCTGAATTTACCTATGATATGCACTTTAATACCTCCTACCTGGCTGCATAATTATTTTGAGTCTAAACGGGTTTGCGTTTATCATTTCACAGATTAAAATAGCAGACGAGATTGATTTTGGATCAAATATTTATTCAAAATGATAAAGATTCATCCAAATCAGCATGATCATCATTTTTGGTCTTAATTATGATTCAGTTTATTGTATTTTTTTGCTAATCAACGATGCTCATACAGAGTTAATCCCTTGCTGGTTGTTGTTGTTATTATTATTATTATTATTATCCCCCCCAAACAGTTGACTTTACCGAGACCTCAGCTCAGCACAAAATGCTGACTGCAGCAGATCAGGTTTCAGTGAGATAAAGGTCAACAGATGGCAACTCTGGGGCTTTCAGGAAACAAAAACGGATTCAGAGCTGTGTGCGTCTCTAGCGGTGACTCAAACACTTCTGTACGTTCACTTTTCACCTGAATGTGCTACGTCTGTGTGCTATGAATTAAGGCCTTGTTTGCCGTCGCAGTTTTCAGAGCTAACGCACCAGAAAGCCGTGTCTATACTCCACGGCCGAAAGCGCAACATGACACCAAAGGTCTGCAAATCGATCAATTAAATATTAAAAGCAGCGGGTCCTTGAGCTATGTTTGGAAAGGGACCTGTAATGATGTCCAAATGAGATCTGCCCTGACATACACACACACTGATATTCAGTAGATCAAGCATCTGGCACCAACCATAAACTTTAACAGCATGAAAATACACAAAGCCATCGACAAATTTCCAGGAACTCTGAGTTTTATTACCAGATCAAGGAAATGTTCTGTGATTTTTTTTCCCCCTGTAACACACCTGGCTCGTCAATTAACGATCAGGTAAAAACATCAAAACAGCTTTGACCCACTTCTTCCACCTGATCATTAACAGAAGAGTTCAGTCATGTGTGTGAGAGGAGAAAAAAAAACAAAAAAAAAAACCCAATCTGCGTTTTCAAGAGCCTTGTGCATCAATCTTTTACTAAAGAGTGTAAATATCCTGCTATATTTTAAATCAGTGTTGATGATTTCCTTCATCTTCTTCCTTCATACTTTGCATGTTCACAACACAGCTGATTTACATCTAGCCACGCCCACAAAACTCCATAAAAAGCATAGTTCATAGAGAGCTGAAAATGACTACACAGTGAAAGAATGTCTCCTCAGAGCAGGACGAAATCTAACGTCATGACTGAACGGCTGGTCTTATTCGTCCTAATTTACGATTTTGTTTTGTATCGCTTTCTTAATATGAAACAACAAAATTTTCACCGAATGCGTGTTGAAAAAATAAACAAAGAACGTGGTTTTTAAATAAAATCGAATTCAGCGCCGAATATATGATTTAACGCTGACTGATTGAGGCTCGCGTTGCAGACTTGGACTTGGACGTAAACTCAAGAGCTCTTACAGGATACGAATGTTTTTCAGAACTAACTGGTTTATCATCGCTTTCACTGGATTCCTTATGCAAGTGCTCCTGCGACTGATTCTTACGAATAATTTCATTCCTACGTAGTTGTCCTGGTTTGCATCATTTTGAATAAAGAAGCTAATAGGTAAATTTGCAAGCCAGTTTTAACAGGACTAAATACTGTCCTATAATAATAATAATAATAATAATAATAACTAGACAGGGACACTCTAACGAGTGCAAACCCCGCCTTTTCCCTATTAAAATACATTGGGCGAAAATTTCGAAGTTCTGCCATGACCAAAATTTAATGGTTTCCTTCCTGGGTGATTGGCAACACATGTACAAAATTTGGTCCAAATCGATCCATTGGTTCTTGAGATATCTTGCAGACACACAGACAGACAGACAGACAGACAGACAGATACACACACACACAGACTGACGCAGGTGAAAATAATAACCCCTCCGACTACTGTCGGCGGGGTTAATAATATGGGCGGCACGGTAGTGTAGTGGTTAGCGCTGTCGCCTCACAGCAAGAAGGTCCGGGTTCAAGCCCCGTGGCCGGCGAGGGCCTTTCTGTGCGGAGTTTGCATGTTCTCCCCGTGTCCGCGTGGGTTTCCTCCGGGTGCTCCGGTTTCCCCCACAGTCCAAAGACATGCAGGTTAGGTTAACTGGTGACTCTAAATTGACCGTAGGTGTGAATGTGAGTGTGAATGGTTGTCTGTGTCTATGTGTCAGCCCTGTGATGACCTGGCGACTTGTCCAGGGTGTACCCCGCCTTTCGCCCGTAGTCAGCTGGGATAGGCTCCAGCTTGCCTGCGACCCTGTAGAAGGATAAAGCAGCTATAGATAATGGATGGATGGATAATAATAATAATAATGCCACGTGATGACGTCACATCTTTAGTTAGTGCTGACTGACTAATGGTAACGCGTCCATTTCTGTTCTCCTGGACAATGTATTGGGCCTTTTCCACTACCCTTTTTCAGCTCACTTCAGCCCGACATGGCTCGCGTTTCGACTACCTCAGAACAGCACGACTCAGCTCGCTTCAGCCCCCAAAACTCGCACGGTTTTGGAGTGGGGCTGAAGCGAGCCAAACCGAGCCGAGTGGGGCTAGGGGCGTGAGGAGACACTCCCCTGTGCACTGATTGGTGAGGAGGAGTGTCCTCACACGCCCACACACGCCCCGCGAGCACACTGGGATCTGTAAACACCGTAAACCCGGAAGAAGAAGAATTACGAATTACAAGAATTTCTGAAGCCTTATGCGCCTCGCCTCATCTATACGCTCTTGCCAGTATCTGTTGGCGTTGTCGGTGACAACAAGCCACAGCACCAAGACCAGCAACACTAACGACTCCATGTCCTCCATGTTTATTGTTTACTATCCGGGTTGTGAGACTACCGCTTAAAAGCTCACTGATGTCACTGTTTGCGCCGTCTAACGACATCACGTGACGTCCACCCACTTTCGCTAACTCCACCCAATGTTTCCACCCACTTCCAGCCAGCACGGTTCAGTGCGGTTGTAGTCGAAATGCAACTCCAACAGCCCCACTCAGCTCGACTCAGCCCAACTCAGCACGGCACGGCTCAGCCCAACTCAGCCGCGTTGGTAGCGGAAAAGCGGCACAAGTCCTCTAGTAGTTACACTACAATGACCTGCATAGCGCTTGTATTGTTTCTGCCTACTGCTAGCGGCCTGCAGTGGCTACTCATGCGTCGCGTTTTGGTCTTTGCTGTCTACGTTGTTGATTCGCGTGCGGATTTCCCCAGTACACAAATACTGATGATGTAGTCAGTATTCTCAGTAACCTCATGGTTCTCGAATTTTCACGATGCGACAACGGGAAGTGGAAAAATAAAATTGTTTATGAAGTAGACCCACATCTTCCGACTTCTGCTACCATCAATGGTGAGTAGGTTGTACTTTCTAAACATATAGAAATATATGATAGCTTAAGTATTTTTCTTGATTACTGCCAAGTAATGAAAAGACTAGCACATTGGTTTTCTAACATTAGCAAAACCCATGTGTCCAAGTGCTGCCGGCGGACGGACGAAAAGTAGGACAAAAATTAAGCAAGTTATGGTCATTTACAGGTGGACGTTGTTGATATCGGTCACAGTTCTTCTATTGTTTTAGTGTGTAATTAAGGGCTGAAAATCCCTTTTCAGTGTAGTGTAGTGGTTAGCACGGTCGCCTCACAGCAAGAAGGTTCTGGGTTCGAACCCAGCGGCCAGCGAGGGCCTTTCTGTGTGGAGTTTGCATGTTCTCGCCGTGTCTGCGTGGGTTTCCTCTGGGTGCTCTGGTTTCCCCCAAAGACATGCAGTTAGGTTAACGTGGGGCGGCCTTGGGCTGAGGTGCCCTTGAGCAAGGTACTTAATGTGCATATCACGGGTAAATTCAGAAGCAAGATCAATGTTATTCTCCTATTTTATATTAAACTTTGGTCAAACAACTGTAACATTCTGCATTCTCTGCAATTTTTTTACCTTGCGCAATACCGGAAAAATTCAGTTGAAATCAAGCCATTTGAGGCGAATTGGTCCGCCTCTGAAAAAACTTGGCATTTGGATTTCCTGACAAACATTGATTTTCGTGACGTTGCATGTGGGACGCCTCCTTCTGAATCCTACGTCAGCGCTGGTTTGTTTATGAGAAAACGACCTGGTGGTTTTCTGCAAATTTCTTCAACGTTATCACGTAATTATTAAAATGGTTAACAGATTTATCGTAGGAGGGTGTAGCAACACCAATCATGATGGGATTAGTACTCATCGTTTCCCAAAAGACCGGACAATGAGAGAGAAATGGGAGCACTTCGTGCGAGCCACCCGGAAGCCGAGGACCGAAGCAGAGCCGAGAAAAAGACCAAGAAAATCGGCAATTCACAAATTGACTGTTGCTAGGAGAAGAAATAATTCTGACATCTCATTATATTCTTCATCAAAAGGTGAAGTAACATTGCGCTCAGGTGAGAATTCCACATTTCAATGCAAAATCGCTAGCTGCTAAACTGTCTACACAGGCTGTGCACTGAAACCGTGAAGCTCGCGCAGCCTGCTGGCGCTTCCGCAGGTAACGTCACAAATCTGGCTCCAGACTCCCTTGGGATTTTTCCAGATGCGTTTTATTTTATTTTTTTCTGCTGTAGACAGATGGCCTTGTGTGTTCACTGCTTCAGATGGGTTAAACGCAGAGGATGAATTTCACTGTGCATGTGACAAATTCATTCGAAACCCATAACTTTCTTAATATTTGTCATAGATAGTCGGTTCATGCATCATTTTAAAAGGTCTTTTCTAGTGCAGTAGAAATATTCTTAACCTAATACCTTTGATTTTTTTTTGCCTACACTACCGTTCGAAAGTTTGGGGTCACCCAGACAATTTTGTGTTCTCCACGAAAAGTCACACTTTTATTTACCACCATAAGTTGTAAAATGAATAGAAAATATAGTCAAGACATTTTTCTGGCCATTTTGAGCATTTAATCGACCCCACAAATGTGATGCTCCAGAAACTCAATCTGCTCAAAGGAAGGTCAGTTTTATAGCTTCTCTAAAGAGCTCAACTGTTTTCAGCTGTGCTAACATGATTGTACAAGGGTTTTCTAATCATCCATTAGCCTTCTGAGGCAATGAGCAAACACATTGTACCATTAGAACACTGGAGTGAGAGTTGCTGGAAATGGGCCTCTATACACCTATGGAGATATTGCACCAAAAACCACACATTTGCAGCTAGAATAGTCATTTACCACATTAGCAATGTATAGAGTGGATTTCTGATTAGCTTAAAGTGATCTTCGTTGAAAAGAACAGTGCTTTTCTTTCAAAAATAAGGACATTTCAAAGTGACCCCAAACTTTTGAACGGTAGTGTACCTCTAGGGTCCCCTCAGGCATACATGCCAACCTATACAGAATGTCCGTATTTTATACGGATTTGATTCAATAAACGTAGTGTACGGGCGTATAAATAAAGTTATACGGATTCTTTAAAAAAAATTCAATATTTATTTCGAGCTATAATCAATTCCCACGATGATAAAAGCGCGCATAACATTTACAAACGTACTGTACACCACAGACAGCCAGTAAAGAGTCTTATGAAATCGCGCGTTATCTTGTGGTAGCGAGCCTTCGTTCCACTTTTGACCATGCGCACACCGCATTGCGAGAATCCCGCCAACCGGGAAGTCATAGATAAACATAGACGCCGCCTTCTGCGTAGAATCATACGTCATCCTCGCCGCCATATTGGATGGGGCAAAGTGGAGATTCTTCACCCGTCTCTGGTATAGCGTCTAGACAGTAGCCGAGAATAAAGATGCCTCATTCATGTGCTGCGTTTAACTGTACCAACAGGTTTACCGTCCAAACGAGATCACATGGGATTACCTTTCACAGGTGAGACTGGAAAAATACTTTTCATTGTATTTGGTCATTATAACGTAATTTTACGAACAGATTTTCCTGACTTTGTAGCTAATATGAAGTCTCGTGCATAATAGCCGCTCGGTGAAACCTGTCTCCAAACAACGAAGTATTTCCTTCGTAACTACGCTGATAACACTGTGTTTTTGTCAAACATTGGAGCTTTGTATTCATTCTGAAGGTTTATTGTTATTAATATTGAATAAAAAGTAACTTGGATATATCATTGTTAATTATCATTCAAATTTTAGGTAAATTATTTTAATTTGCATTTTATACGGATTTTATAAGGGAAATACGGATTTTGGAGGTTGGTTATACAGGTTTGATTGATCAAAGGTTGACATGTATGCTCAGCATACCTGTCAACCCTCCCGTTTTTCCTGGGAAATCCCTTATTTTGACTTATTTCCCGCTGTCTTCCCGTTTTTTTATTTTCCCGAAAATATCCTGTATTTTCACAATATAAAAAAGTCGGTAGGTCCAGAATTCATGACACGCCTCTGACAGGAGTTTACAGCAGGAAGTCGGGCCATGAATTCACATCCCCGCCCTCTCAGGCATCAGTAATTACAGAACTACGTCCGGAGGCGAGGCTGAACAAGTGATTAGGTCCAGTGTTGCCAGATTGGGCGGTTTCCCGTCCAAGTTGGGCGGTTTCAAGTGCATTTTGGCGGGTTTTGAACATATTTTGGGCTGGAAAACGTCAGCAGTATCTGGCAACACTGATTAGGTCTGAGGTGAAGATGGCGATGCTAATAGCTAAGAAAAACAGCCTCTCTTTCTTTGATGATTTCAACAAGTGCGTGGCTGGAATGTTCCCAGACTCTTCCATCGCAAAGAAATTTTCCATGGGGAAAACGAAAGCCTCCCATATAATCAAAGGTCAGCTACACATGTTTACATTAAGTATGTCCTGGCTAAGACCTCATAAATAGCCTAGTGTAAACTAATTGGTGTATTAACTGTTTTATCCACTCATTGTCTATTTTATTTTCTATCTGAAACTTACCCATTTTAAGTCACTCTTGGTTTAATATCTTATATTACTCTTTATTACTCTATAGGGCTGTAACGATATGCGTATCGAAATTGAAATTGCGATACGCAGAGCCACGATCCGTATCGCGATACAAGAAGGCAGAATCGCGGTACACCCTTTCAAACTTCTCCTCAGCCCAAAAACAGAGGCACTTCCAAACTTCAATTTATGAATACTTTACTTTTTATTTAAATTACATTTTAAACTTACTTAAATTACTTTTATTTTTTTATATCTATTAGTAAGTCGTTTTTTCGCCGACCAGCGACAATCTTCTGCGAGTCATGCAACGTCCACACTCGCCACTGGCAGAGCATTCATTTCTTTTAAGCGGTCGCCATTCTGGTTACGACGCGGGGAGCGAATCTGTAAACAAGCAGCTCATTGGCTGGCTAGGTGTGCCACAAGCCAATCACAATCACTTGACCGGAAAGGCATGCAGTGTTGCCAGATTGGGCAGGTTTAGGTGCTTTTTGGCTGGTTTTGAACATATTTTGGGGTGGAAACGTTAGCAATATCTGGCAACACTGAAGGCATGTCTGCTTGGGCGGAAGCCTTCTGCGGCAGTTACATTTTGGCTACGTTCACACTGCAGGCTGAAGTGACTCAAATCCGATCTTTTCGCCCATATGTGACCTGTATCCGATCTTTTATTGACAATATGAACGACACAGATCCGATTTTTTCAAATCCGACCCAGGCCGTTTGGATATGTGGTGCTAATTCCGATTCCTATCCGCTCTTTTCATATGCGACTTCAGTCTGAACCGCCAGGTCGCATTCATCCGACTTACACGTCATCAACAAGCCACAAACGTCACTATTCTGCGCTGAAGTAGGCGGCGGGTCTCTCAAAAAAGTTACAACATGGCGCATAATCACGGGCGCAGATAGAGGGTGGGACGAGTCATATTTAAATTCACCTCGTTCGGTCCCCCCCACTTATAGGGAGGAAAAAACGTCTATGCTGTCTTTCTTTGCATAAGGCAAACCTCACGGAAAAATCAAAAGACTAATTACCATTCGGTTTATTGAGGTGCACAGCAGTGTATACATAGTTGCAACAATTCACATAAAACAAAACAAAGACCGATATTCGGTTGGTTGAGCTGCGCAGACTGCACAGGTTGCGAGCTCAAGCTTGGTTGCTATGGTTACTAACAACAAGTTTGACAGGCATATCGGGGTTGGGGTTGGTTTGCTGGCAGCTTTGTCCCCCCCAGTTTTTTGTCCCCCCCAGTTTTTTGTCCCCCCCAGTTCAAAAAACGTATCTGCGCCCCTGCGCATGACATCAATGCGAGGGACGCTTCGGGCTGTGAAGGTTCTGAATCTTCTCAATGGAAGGACGCAGAGGTTAGGGAGCTGATTTCCATTTGGGAGGATACAGCTATTCAAGCTAGATTGGATGAGTCATACCGCAACCGGGCGGTTTTACTTCCGTAAACACTGGCCATGCTCACTGCGTGTGACGTCGTCGTATCCTGCAATGCGCATGCGGAACACTTTTAGGTCGCTTTTCGTTCATACTGAGGATCACATACAAGTCGCATATATTTGTTAATGTGAACGACCTCACAAAAAAATCGGATTTCACAAAAAAATCGGAATTGAGCATTAAGCCTTGCAGTGTGAACGTAGCGTTAGACACGCGAGCAATGTTTCACCATAAAAATTCCGCAATTTCCATCTGCTTTCCGCGATCACAGAAAATCACTGGCCCTATGAGAGTGAGACAGTGAGAGAGCCACCCCCCCAAAAAAAATCTTAACGGATTTACACGATTTGGGAAAATGACTTTTTCAGAACTGAAAAAAACAGAGCTTCCGGCTTTTGAGAAATAAAACAGTCTTTGGATATACATTTGTTCATTTTTGCATACATATTACTCATTCTCTGCAGTGGTCTGAATTATTTGTTATTAAATAGTTAATGTAAGTAAGTAAATGTTAATAAGTCAAATTTACTACTTTAAAAAAACATTTTTAAAAAAATCGTGGGCGTATCGAATCGTGGGTCAAAAATCGCGATACGAATTGAATCGTGAGTTGGGTGTATCGTTACAGCCCTATCTATCTATCTATCTATCTATCTATCTAGTGTTCCGAGGCCATGACTATGGTAGAACCATAATAAATTGCAATGGAATTGAATTTATTGACTGGTTATATAATGACCTTTCTTATTTTAACATAAGATACGTATTTTAGCCCTTAATTTGGGAAATAACTGGTACCACTGAAAGCAAATAAAAATAAATGTATAGTTTATTCACAAATGCACTCTATAAACCATAAGCATATTGAGTTTGGGTCTTGGCTATCACCAACATGCACCAGAGTACAGGAAATCACCAATACTAGATCGAAAATTGCCCCCCATTCAACTACACACCCACTTTTGGTGAAGGGTATGACTTTCCGAAATTTTCCCTTATTTTGAGTTAAAAATCTGGGAAATATCCCTTTTTTTTCAAACCTCAAAGTTGACAGGTATGATGCTCAGGACTTTATTTTTGGCACCCCACCCTCACCCTGTCCCGGGTCTCACCTCGTGCAGGCGCTTTTTCTGCCTCTGTAGCGCATCCTCGTAGCCCTTTTGCCGCAGCTCGCTGAGACTCTCGTAGTACTCCTCGGAATCGTCTCCGTCCGCGAACAGCACCTGGGACAGGATCTTCCAGCCGCACGTGTCCAGCGCGTGACCCAGGTACACCTGCAGCTGGTAGCAGAGCGCCTCGGTGTCCTGCCGCGTGACCTCCGGGACACCAAAGAGCACCGACCAAAACACAGCCGACTGCTGGTCCTGCTCGGGGAACGGCGGCAGGCACGGCTCGAGGTCCGAGTTGACCGCGCAGAGCTGCGCATGAGCCGCGCGCAGGTCCTGGAAGGAGAACAGGCCGGCCCAGCTCGAGTCCCCGACGGAATGCATGTTGTCCGGGTCGTCCAGAGCGCGCGCATCGGCGGCCGGTTCGAGAACCTCGATGTCAGCACTGAGCGCTGCGGTTCTGCTCGGGCTGCGCGTGAAGGTTTGGGGTTTCTCGCAGCCTTTCTGTCTCGAGCTCTTCAACGAGGCCACGGGACGCCTGTCCACCGCCGCCTCCTCTTCCTCCGCCACCGAGTCGCGAGCCGCGAGCCGCTTCTGCACCGTCCGGTCGTGGCACGTGACCGCAAACTTGCCCTCGATGTCGTTCCAGGCCACGATGAAAACGAATTTGTGCTTCTCTTTTTCCTCGAACACGTTCGGCCTGACTGAGACCCAACCGGACTCTAAAGACTCCTCCATTGTGAATGACATCTGACGGTTAGCTAATAAGCTAACCGCGGCTAATCACGAGCTTTAAACAAACCCCAGGGTTTTTTGTTTTTAATAAAAAGAAAAGAACGAACGAACGAATCCGTGTCGGACGGCTGGTGTGGCTGTGAAACGGATCCGTTATCACGTGACGTTAATTTAAAGAAAAAAGACGTCAAACTTCTAAACTACAAAACAACCGGGGATTAAAATAAACATCTCGCGCACACTTCTGATTCCGGCCCGTGCGATACTCAAGCTTCATCCTCATCCTTTCTTTTCTTTTCCTTTCCTTTATTCTCCTCTCCACCTGTTCTCTCAATTACCTGCTTGTTTATTTTTTTTTAAACACTCTGTTCGCGCTTGTTGTTGTTGTTGTTGTTGTTTTCTTGTTTGTTGCCTTTTGTGTCCTGCAGCCAGAGAGGACAATGCAAGCGCCGACTGGGCTCGCGCACTGCTGCTGCTGCTGCTCACTCGGTCACGTGGGAGGATCTGTTTACAAGCGCACAGCGCGTGAAAGTGTCCTGCAGTGACGTCAAGCGGAAAGCAGTGGGCAGGACCAAGGCGTTCGATAGGCTCGAGCGCTCCTTCCTTCAGGAAAAAAAAAACCCTTAGCAGCAGGTTCTCTGTGACGTCACACAGCAGGATTTTTTTTTTTTAATTATTTTTATTTTTTTTAAAGAGATTCGTTTGCTATCAGGCTAAACTCGAGTAATTATAATTAAAATAGCTAATACTGGTCAGATAAATCCGTGTGTGTTCCATCCTTTTCTCTCCGCAGCAGTTTGTTTTCATCCGACGACTCCAGCCTGTGTGTCTGGTGACGTCCCGGAAGTGGAGCAAATAAACATCCGGCACGTGGGACACGCACACTGTACGTGCTGACGCAATGAAGGATGCGCGAGAGCTCGGCAAAGCATGATAGAGTTATATTTCATATAAAATCACATCAGAGGTGGGAAAACATATATATCATTACCTTTTATAATATAATCGCATTTTATTAATGATAATACAATTAAAGTTCATTAAAACGAGGTTCTCAATTTTTTGGGAGCCATTTATGACTTCTTTAACTCATTTCAAATAAATGCGGACTTCTTTTAAATTTAATTGTATTTCCGGAAATTATTTCAATCTCTTTAATCATAGTTTATTATGGCCATAAAACTTTAGATTCCTGAGCTTTCCAATAATAATAATAATGTACTTTTATTATAATATCATCATCAAAAAATGCATATTTTTGATTATTTAAAGTAAATAGGTGAGTTTGTTTAGATTTCAAAGCATTTTAAATTGTAAAGTTGATATAGTCCTATCAAGCACATTGAATATTGCTAGGACTTTCTTTTTGAGATGCAATATTTAGATTTTCTTTTTTTCATGACATTGTAAATTGGTTAGCTTTTTAGATTTTGAAGTGTTTTAGATTGTAAAGTTGATCTAGTGGCGGCACGGTGGTGTAGTGGTTAGCGCTGTCGCCTCACAGCAAGAAGGTCCGGGTTCGAGCCCCGTGGCCGGCGAGGGCCTTTCTGTGCGGAGTTTGCATGTTCTCCCCGTGTCCGCGTGGGTTTCCTCCGGGTGCTCCGGTTTCCCCCACAGTCCAAAGACATGCAGGTTAGGTTAACTGGTGACTCTAAATTGACCGTAGGTGTGAATGTGAGTGTGAATGGTTGTCTGTGTCTATGTGTCAGCCCTGTGATGACCTGGCGACTTGTCCAGGGTGTACCCCGCCTTTCGCCCGTAGTCAGCTGGGATAGGCTCCAGCTTGCCTGCGACCCTGTAGAACAGGATAAAGCGGCTAGAGATAATGAGATGAGAAGTTGATCTAGTCCCATAGCTTATGCTGGTGGTCGCCCTGCCTATGGCACTGGATTTGTATCCATTCTGTATTTTAATAAATTGCAGCATGATAATGATATATGCATTATTAATGATAGACTTTCTGTAGTCAGGGAGTCATTACACTTTAACTCCTTAAATATGTGTATTTTCTAAACATTATTGATATCTGTATAATAATATTTTGTGTATTTATTAGAGCCATGCACCTTTTTATTCCTGAACTTCCCGCTGACAAAACACTTTACGTCCAAACGGACTTTTACTTTATTCAGGTCCACTTGTTTTATTGAGTTACTGAGGTAAAACACAGTGTAAGGCTTTCATTCCCTTTCTGACTCACATACACCTCATCCTAGCCTCCCCTCATTCCCTCACAGTATTTACAGTGTTATTGGACATTTATAAACAGTTATAAACTCCTTATAGCCTGACTGACAAACAGCACAACTTTTCAGAATCACTGAAGTTAAAAAACAAGCTTCATTCCTTCAGTGGTTTCTTTCAACGTGTTCTGAGATGAAAACTGCCTCGGATGTCCCTTTAAAGGTCATAGGCAAAGGTTTTAAATTTATGCACATTTGAAATTTTATATGTTAAAAAACCCTCTGTAATTTTCTTCTGGTCCCAAGAAGTATTGTTAATAAGTAATAATTAAAATAAGTTAGAATAAGTTCGCGCGGATCGTGGCGAATTTCTGCTCGGCGATTTTCGTGACCACTCGGCACGTAACGTCATTCAAGACAAACAAATCGCTTGAGTCGAGTCCACTTCTGTTTATTTGCATTGCCGTACGGCTTGAGTGCAGACATGCGTTTGGCAATTTCCAAAGAAAAACCATGCCTTATTGTTGTGCAATGAACTGTAACAACGGGACCGGTTCAGGAAGAAGTTTTTACCTTTTTCTGAGAAAGGAGAAGAGGCAGAGAGAGTGGATTGTGTGCGTGCAGTGAGAGGGTTGGCAGCCGGGTAAATACGCCACTCTGTGCTCCAGTCACTTTTTGAAGAATCCCCATCTGTTGGAGAGTTTAGGTGTCAGTGTCAGACAGAGAAGGCTCAAACCTGACGCTGTTCCGACAAAATTCGAACACAAAATCAAGCAGTCAAAGAAGAAACGGACCAGCAACGCTCAAGCAAAAAGGAGAAGATCGGAGGTAAACATTTTTACCTTTGATTGCAATTGACAAGTCAAGAATCCTGAGGGATCCTGTACAATCATTGTGGAAATGAGACAAAGGGATATTTCCTCATTTAGAGTCGGCTATAAATAGTATAATGCCGCGGATGGCAGGCTAATGTGGCCTACCGGCGCACTGTCCAGTAATCGTTCCCTATATCCACTAGGGAAGGCGGTTTAATTATTCTTCAAAAGGGCTTTTATTTAGTATTACAACGAAAGTCGGAATTTATCATAACTGCCAGAATAAATCGTTTGGGCGCGAGTCTTGTTGAGGTCCGGGGTCACCGCGATCAGAGTCGGTTCCGAGGCCGCGTGGTCAAACCAGTGAGCCACATTCACCGACTGCTTCGCAACGGCCATAGATAGGTTCATACATATACGGTTTCACGTCTCGATATTCAATTTGGAGAGTTCCTACTTCAAAATCACTATCAGACATTTTACACAACCTCTCACGACCAAAGTCCATACATGTGTGCTCGGTTTGCAAGTAAACACAGAGCTGCTCCCAGTCTCTTCGCCTTGAATGACGTCACGACGACGGTCCCCTGGCTGTGAAAGTGCACATAAGTGAGATGTAAACAAACCTTCGGAACTTGCACAAACCAGTATATTTTAACCATTTTATTCAATTTTAGGGTGCAAATTAGACACCAGGAAGATTGAATTTGCTTTTTGGGTCATTCTTCTAGACAATAAAGTTGATATTCTACGTTCCATCTCTATTACCTTTAAGACCTTAAACCTGGAAGTGGTTTTCTAAAAGACCTTTAAAAATCAAGTCCACTAGGGGGAAGTGTACTAATGCTTTATAACGCACTGATACTCGAGCTGTGGCGTAGGAAGAGGAACTATTGGGACATTTAATTCACATTAATGTTCACCATTTTGAAAACTTACCAAATTTACTTGTACATAATTATTACCCACTGCTGTTTTGAAATATTTTCAATAGGAGTATGTGTAATTATATTACATGTGTATTTAAGTAAACAACTAGGACTTAAGTGCCACAACTAACAAATATTAATTAACAGTGTTACCAATTTACTGACAGCTGTCTTTAAATTATTATTATTATTATAAATTAATATATGGGGCGGCACGGTGGTGTAGTGGTTAGCGCTGTCGCCTCACAGCAAGAAGGTCCGGGTTCGAGCCCCGTGGCCGGCGAGGGCCTTTCTGTGCGGAGTTTGCATGTTCTCCCCGTGTCCGCGTGGGTTTCCTCTGGGTGCTCCGGTTTCCCCCACAGTCCAAAGACATGCAGGTTAGGTTAACTGGTGACTCTAAATTGACCGTAGGTGTGAATGTGAGTGTGAATGGTTGTCTGTGTCTATGTGTCAGCCCTGTGATGACCTGGCGACTTGTCCAGGGTGTACCCCGCCTTTCGCCCGTAGTCAGCTGGGATAGGCTCCAGCTTGCCTGTGACAAGTTAATAATTAATAAAATAAAATTAATATATATTAATAAAACTGCCCTGGGAAGAAAACATGGAGGAGGCCCATGAGAGGAAATTGGGCAAATACCAGGAGCTCGTGGAGGGGTGTAGAAGCAACAGTTGGCGAGTTTGCTGTTACGCCATCGAAGTGGGGTCGAAGTGTCGAGGTTTCATAGGCTGCTGTCTCTGCAAAGCCCTGACAGTGCTGCGAGTGACTGGAGCACAAAGAAGGGGAGCCATACACTCCATCACTGAAGCCACAGAAAGAGCCACAAGGTGGATCTGGATGAAGAGGGGAGACCCATGGCTTGTTGCTGCTGGGATGCAAACCTGATCAACCCCAGCTGGGTCACCTGGGTGACGGGGTCTGATGTTGAAAGAATCGAAACCCCCAATGACTCCAGGCACATCACTGAGGATGCATCCCAGCACATCATAGAGATGTATCTTTAAACATTATTATTATTATTGTTCTTGTTGGTGGTAGTAAAATTGTGTTGTTGTTGTTTTTTAAAAACAACCAATTTCTAATATTCAAAGAAGAATAATTGGGGTGATGTTCACAATATTGTATGATTTATTATAGTTAATAATAATAAAGCAATGTTGAAATGTGTTAGTTTTTGTTAACTATTGTTTTTGAGAACAATAAAATTATGCATAAATAAGTAATTAATAAAAAAGATTACTTGTTTTTAGTTTTAATATTATGTTTCTTCTATTAGAAAAACTATTTCTAATGGAAGAAGAAAAATGTGGGTATTTTTCACAAATTATTATTATTAACAATAATAACAATATAGGCTTTTTTAGTTTTGTTAATAACTCATCTCATTATCTGTAGCCGCTTTATCCTTCTACAGGGTCGCAGGCAAGCTGGAGCCTATCCCAGCTGACTACGGGCAAAAGGCGGGGTACACCCTGGACAAGTCGCCAGGTCATCACAGGGCTGACACATAGACACAGACAACCATTCACACTCACATTCACACCTACGCTCAATTTAGAGTCACCAGTTAACCTAACCTGCATGTCTTTGGACTGTGGGGGAAACCGGAGCACCCGGAGGAAACCCACGCGGACACGGGGAGAACATGCAAACTCCACACAGAAAGGCCCTCGCCAGCCACGGGGCTCGAACCCGGACCTTCTTGCTGTGAGGCGACAGCGCTAACCACTACACCACCGTGCCGCCTTGTTAATAACTATTTTTATAAGAATAAAAATGATATATAAATCACAATTAAACTATTTTAAATATATTTTTATGTTAACAAAATATTTAGTTTTTAATGTCATTATTTCTGAAAAACAATTGATTTCAATAACAGCAGCAATAACAAAGAAACATAAATACTGAAACTTCAATACGAAAACATTTTTTGTTTTTGTTTAAAAAAAATCATGTGATAATAGTTTTCGATATTATTTTTTCTGATGATGACATCGATATGGCGAAGATCATCAGCACCTACAGCGTCACCTACAGTTAGAGTCACATAGCGGTTGGTTGTATTGCGTTAGTGAATACAGGAGTGAAGAGTCAAAGCTTGCGCCTTTTTAACTATCAACTGATAGCTGTGATCATTCATCAAGATTTAACTTTATTCCATATTTCCTTTTATATTTAGTTCACTTTACAGATTTTCAATCAATCATCGAGCCCATCTGGATGTTGATATCAAAACGATCAAAACAGGAGCACAGTTTCTCTTTTTGTGTGTGTGATGCGTGATACAGAAGTCAAACTCTAACTAAAAAGAGAAGAACAGACAAAAAAAGACAGACATCATATTGAGCTGTTTAATGAAGCATTAAGTTAACAACAAAATTCAACACGTCAAGAGCTCATCGCTTGATCGGATAACACCGTTAAAAGCCTGGAGTTTTCAGTGAACCTGAGATTTCGAACGACTCTGAATGGATCACATGCACATGTGGTCACACAGCTTTGTACAGTTCTACAGCGTCTAGTCGTCCAGATTCATCAGACTGGTGGAATCGACTCACAGAACATCGACCAAAATGTTAGCAGTGATATCATATGCTAAAACACAAAGGCAACAGTGCCTTGGGTACGATTACAAATGTACATTTTGGTCTCAACACTGCTTTCACTGGCTGGAGAAAAAGAACACAGATTTTGTTTTGATAGAAAAATGGTCCAGGCAAAAACATGCCAATATGAACACTTCATTTTTGATCACCTGTAAACAGAGAGAGAGAGAGAGAGAGAGAGAGAGAGAGAAATAAGGTCTAGTCTTTTTCCACTTGCGTTTTCGTTTTCTTTTTGCTCTCCTCTTCTCTGTCCCGGTTTCCCACACCCTGATGGCATGGGCGAGTGTGGATTTTTCCTTCTTCTCCATACTCAGCACTTGGCTTGAGACTTGGTGAACAGTGGGTGGAGCTGATCCTGAGTGGTGGCCTCCTTCTGCTGCATCAGGTCCGGGTGGCCTTTAGTGACGCCCCAGGAGTCCGGGGTGGACAAGGACGGGCAGAACGGGCGGCCGGAAGCAGGTTTCAGCTTCTCCCAGTAATCACGACGGGCTCTGGATGACAAAACAACCACGTGAAGTTACATTAAAGTCAAAGCATGGAGGTTCAACATACAAGAATGGAGTTAATCCAGGTGTAACAGATCAGGGGAAATGTTTCACTCACATGAGACATGAATCGACAAGTGCATGTTGTTTCACATGTCCTGAACTCTGATCTCATCTCATTTCATTATCTCTAGCCGCTTTATCCTTCTACAGGGTCGCAGGCAAGCTGGAGCCTATCCCAGCTGACTACGGGCGAAAGGCGGGGTACACCCTGGACAAGTCGCCAGGTCATCACAGGGCTGACACATAGACACAGACAACCATTCACACTCACATTCACACCTACGCTCAATTTAGAGTCACCAGTTAACCTAACCTGCATGTCTTTGGACTGTGGGGGAAACCGGAGCACCCGGAGGAAACCCACGGGGAGAACATGCAAACTCCGCACAGAAAGGCCCTCGCCGGCCACGGGGCTCGAACCCAGGACCTTCTTGCTGTGAGGCGACAGCGCTAACCACTACACCACCGTGCCGCCCTCACCAAATATCTACTTTATTTTAATTATTAACTCTCTATTGCTTTGATGTTGCCTTACAATTGGTATTTGGCCTAAACTTCCTTGAGGTTTTACTGCTTCGAAAGAAAATGTATGTACAAACGCGAGTCTAATGAAAACCTGAACAGTGTGACTGATTTTTTTCTAGAGGAATCTGGTCACTCTGGACGCAAAGTGGACGTGTAGAAAAACGGGACAAATTTTTTTTAAACCTGTTTGAAATAAAAATGGCAAAAAAAAAATTTAAAAATTTTTTAAAAATGCACTTGTTTACTTGGTGTTTTCTATAACAGCAGCTCTGACAGTTTTTATAGTTTTTAAATTGTCATTATTTTTATTCAGTTTGTTTTTAAGTTTACTTTTACAAATACGCAAGTAGTTATACTTTTATTATTATTTTTTGAGGAATTGACTAGTTTTAGTTTGGTATTTATTTAGTTTTAGGGTTAGTTTTACCCTGTGTCCAAAATCGCTCCCTACTCACTATATAGACCCTTTTCAGTCACGTGACCTTCGTAAACGCGACCGCCATTTTGGACATGTAGTGGACTTCGGCTCGAATCGGTTTGAATGCGAGGAAGGCGACAAACGAAAAACATAAAAGAAAAAGGAGCGAGATGCAGAAAACACCTTCACTATCCAGCGACGTAGGGCATTTACAGGGCGAGCAGAGGGAGAGGTATTTGCAAAAATTGAGGTTAGCAGGCTTAGAGAACGACGTTTACCTGCTTCCACCAGGATTGTTCACTGACGTACGGAAGTACACGAAGCCCTCGTCTTTACCTGACTTCGGCCCACATGATCTGTATACCTATGTCGTTAAAAACCCATCGCCATACACATACACGCCAACGTCCGAGGTTCCGGAGCGCGCTCCGGCTTGCTCCAGGAGTGCTCCGGCCGAGGTTCCGGAGTGCGCTCTGGCTTGCTCCCCCTCAAATTAAGCAGCGCGCTCCGGCTTGCTCCGGAGCAAGCCGGAGCGCGCTGCTTAATTTGAGGGGGAGCAAGCCGGAGCGCGATGCTTAATTTGAGGGGGAGCAAGCCGGAGCGCGCTCCGGAACCTCGGCCGGAGCACTCCGGGAGCAAGCCGGAGCGCGCTGCTTAATTTGAGGGGGAGCAAGCTGGAGCGCGCTCCGGAACCTCGGACGTTGGCTCCGGCAGCTATTTACACTGGATCCGGTGTAAATAGCTGCCAGATCATAATTACAGTAAACTAGTAAATACAGTAAAGGAAAAACTTGAGACTGAAAGGTTTTAACAGTCATCCAAATGACTGAACGTAAACATTGCTACAGTAACATACTAGCTACTATGTTGTTGACATTTGCTAGTCAACAATAGCTACTACAGAAGAACAAAGAGGTTACAATGGGTTATTTTAACCTATTTGGTTACACACTCGCCGCCACAGAATGTTAACAGCAATGTAATGCCTTTTCTGGCTAATTTTATTCGTCTTACCTCCAACAAAGTGGTCACTACACAAGCGTTGGTATGCCGAGGGCTGCCAATCTTTCCTGTTAATGGCCGCTATCCATCTTCTCTGTCGGGATCCGATAAAATGATAACCCTTGCCTTGTTTGTTGATGGTTACTACATCCAGGTGCACAACAATATAGTGGCATGATGGAAGTCTTGCTGAAAGTAAAAACTTTCTTTGCTGCCGTTCCTCAATGTTGGCTGTGGTAAACTACTGGTAGTACATGTCCAAAATGGCGGCCGCGTTTGTCGTGACGTCACGTGAAAAGGGTCCATAGGGCGCTATATAGTGAGGACGCCATTTTGTAGTGCTGTCCAAGACGATAGTGAGGATTATTACACCCTATATAGTGCACTCAAAGTATCCCACAATGCATCATGAAAAGTAGTGTACAGTACAACCGATGGTCATTAACCAGAGCAATATATCCCATCATGCATTGCGGTCGCGCTGAAAGAAATCAAATTAAAAGTCTCAAATTTGATTTAATAAAAGGCAGCGGCAAAGAAGAAAGTATTCAGCCTTGATTTAAAAAAGAACTGAAAGCTGCAGGTACTTTGTACTGATTAATGTGGGAAATACGCTCAGTATAATATGGATTTATCACAAAAATACACGCATGTATTTATTATTTTGAAAACCTACCAACTGACTGATCTGGCACGTTTTAATTGTGCGACAGTAATGATGTAAATACCAGCGCGACGGACTAGCGTCCGAAAGCGTTTTTTCATTTTACCAATGAGCTCACTGTATAGTCCTCTATACACTAATTCCCTATATAGGGAGTAGGGAGTAGTGAACGAGTGAGCGATTTAGGACAGGGTTAGTTTTTCAGGTTTTGCACAGTAAGAATCTTCTTCTTTGGAGTTTTACAGCAGCTGGCATTACAATACTGCCACCTACTGGAACCTGCGTGTTACTGTATCAAGGGGGGGAGACGAAACTAAAATGAAAACTAAGCTGATTTTACCTGAAGTTGTATTTCATTCTAGTTTGTGTTGCATTGTTCACTGTAGTTTTTATTTAGTTTTCATTTTTTAAGCATTTTTTCGGTGCTCGTTTTAGTTTTTGTTAACAATAGTATACTAATCTTGCTGGCCGCAGTTCTGTGTAACTATAAACAGATAAAACACACAAGGTCTAGTTTTTTTTATTCATTAAAGAAGTCATAATTATTGGCAAACTGTCGTAGTATCAGTGGAAGAAAACACTTCAGCGTGCGTGTGTGCGTGTAAAATAATAGCTTAATAGTAACCTGATGTCACATCACACCACATCACAACACCCTGTTGTTGATTATTTTCCAAGAACAGCATACTCCGAAGTGTGTGCTGTTATACAAGAAGCGTTTTCGCTTTCTGACTGAGTCCCATTGTTGAAAACGGGCATGCATGAAGAGTCTAGCTTGCTGAATTTCAATTGTGCTACCCTTAGCTAGCAAGCAGTAAGATTTACATAACTCTTATAACTCTTATAAGGGCTTATAACATGCTGGGCATCACAGGGGCAAGGAGGCAAAGGGCCATAAAGGAAGCCACTGAGGCAGCTGAAGTTGCCTCACGGTGGCTGTGGATCAAAAGAGGAGATCCGTGGGCAGGGTAGCGCTACCTGGACACAAGCTGGGGCTTGATCACCCCTGGCTGGGTCGCCTGGGTGAGAGTGTATGATGTTTGAAATACCCGAAACATTCAAAGACCCCAGGTAACATCACTGAAGATGTGTCCAGGTTGCATCACTTGCTGATGTATGTTATAAACTGTGACGTACATGCTTGTGCTGATACATGTGAAAAATGTTGTGTTTTCTGGCAAAATTAGCTTACTTTGCATACTAATATTGGTGAACTTAATTTGATAGCACTTTAGGGAATATGTAAGCGGTATAATTCGGAGTTACCTGGCGCGGACCCAGGGCTTGGTGTGCATCCCCAGGCCGCTTCCCCACTGGCCATGCTTCTGCGAGCCCTCAGGAAGGAATCCGCGCTCCGGAGCCAGTTCCTCAGCTAAAGCACGGATGTGGTAGGGCTCGAACCCGCAACAGCCTCCAATGAAGCGGATACCTGCATTGTAGGCCTCTCTAGCGTACGCATGCATATCCCAGCGGGTCAGTATTCTGGGTTCCAGAGCTGTAGGACACACAGATGAAGGGTGGGGTTAAGGGTGACAGAATAAACTTCTGAATAAGTGTTATGATTGAGAGGTATTATGCAATGTGCTTGCTCGTGTCACTTTGTCATACAATTAACCTTAATGAACCAAGCATTTTTAAATCACACAATGTTTGTCTTGCCTCTAAAATGGTCAAAGGACAAAGCGAAAAAATATAATGAACATTTCAGAGACATTAGACCTTCAGCAGTGCTTAGTCCTCGACTGGTCTGAGATGTAAGCATTTATGGAAATATTTTCACCCTGACTTTCAACTTTTCTTCTCTCTAACCCCCCACGTGTTCCTCATGCTCTTGTCAAAGTCAGGGTGAAAATATTTCCATAAATATTTTCACCCTGACTTTCAACTTTTCTTCTCTCTAACCCCCCACGTGTTCCTCATGCTCTTGTCAAAGTCAGGGTGAAAATATTTCCATAAATATTTTCACCCTGACTTTCAACTTTTCTTCTCTCTAACCCCCCACGTGTTCCTCATGCTCTTGTCTCTCACTCTGTGGTTCCTCCCAAACTTATTCCTCACCTCCTTTCTGTTCCAATTTTGTCCCATGAAGCTGAAACATAAAACCTGAGAAAGAAGAGGGGCAGATACAGCATTGATAGCGAATGAGTAAATGTTTACCAAATGGGAACTCAGGTAGGTCGATGAAGCCTTGGCAGCTGCAATCAGGTGTATGGAAGGCCAGAGGCTGCACCATGTAGTGAGCTTTGAGTCCAGCCTTCTCCACTGCCTCCTTCATCATGGTCACAGTCTTGACACAGGTCTTCGGGTCAAAGTGGCAGTTCACACCGACAATATCAGCGCCTGGGGGCAACAAGAAGGTGAGCCGAAAGGGGACAATGGCAGGAAGTAGCAGGAAGCATCTCAATGTTAGAACCTGACCGATAAATTAGCATTCTGGTATTATCATTTAGCCAGTTTGATCGGAGCTAATTGCTGATAAACAACGGTCAATAAATAGCAATTTAAAAAAAAGAAATGGAGAGATGAGATGAATGATGGATCCTTTAACCCTGTTATGAGTGTTGTCGTTGTGTAGTTTGTCCACCAGAGTTGAGTTGCACACTACACACTACAACTCAACTGCTGGCAAGATTTGGAATGCCATAAATCCCAACAATCAGCTGACCCAAGCAGAAGAAATAGTTCCAGCTCAGCTAAAGACATAGACAATGGCCCCATTTATCCCAAATTCAATTGATCATGCAAGACATGTCTGGTATTTCAAGTTTGCTGCAATTTCAATGACCGCAGCAAGCGACAAAACAGCAGTGTACATTTGAACTGAAAATACATGTAATGGAGTAAACAGACAAATCAAAACAACTGGCTCGAACAATTCATCAGACCAGTCCTAGGTCCAACGTTTCTTCAGTTTCTCACTCACAACTTTAGTTCCTACTTGCAGTTAGTTAATTTGTGCTTGCAGCGCTGGCGCAAATTGTTACTCTCATTCAGGATCTTTCTACTTTCTTCTTATTATTAGTATAAAAAATTTTTAGGACGCTATTTCTCCCTCAGGTTTCAACCAACCAACCATCACCAAATTTCATGTGAAGAATACCTGAATTACATTACAATGACTTTTGGTGCTGATCAGGATCACTGATCCGAAATTATCCATGAAAAACAGGATTTTTTTCAATCACCTATAACTCTGTCAATTTTCATGATTTTTTTTCCATCATTTTTTTATTTTGTTCAGAGCGGCAGGGTGCAACTTTTCCTCACTAAGCATCACTCTATCTCTTACCGTTCTGGATCTATGGGGTACGGTGACCAGACATCCCAGTTTGTAACAGCTAGCGCAAATTAAACCGTAGGTGCTAAAGAAGGCAACTGGACTTGCTTGAAATTCTTGAAGATGTTTCACCCCTCATCCGAAAGGCTTCTTCTTCGGATGAGATGTGAAACGTCTTCAAGAATTTCAAGCAAGTCCAGTTGCCTTCTTCAGCACCTACAGTTTACGATGACTTGGATGACTGAGAACCTTTACAGACATACTAGCACAAATTACTGTGACTTTAATCACAGTCTCTATCTAGTTCCCATTTACTGTTTAAAGCGCAAAAAGTTGAGGACAAATCATAACTTCATGTTCGCCTGTTCTATAAAACCTCTCGTTAAAAATGAAGCTTGAAAACAAGTAGCAAAAATTGTCAACTGTTAATTGCCTGGTGAGTTTGTTTTGCTAAAACGCCCCAAAAATAAAAGCTAGCAAGTGCAAATCCGAGCAAGTAACAGGAAATCAGAAACGAAAAAGTGATGCGTATTGTATAAATTGTATCATTAGCTTTAGGTTACACATACTGTATAGGCTTCTCCCATTTCAGGAAAATCCATTCCCATGAGTAAAACTTGCGACATGCTCAAAAGACAGACGCTACAGGGGACACAACCGACTTGTTGCTTGCTTTGCTATTGTGAACATAGTGCAATGTTGCTAACAAGTTGCTCAAGTCAAGTTAAAGTCCGTTTCACGCCAGAATCTGGTCTTCCCAGGCAGTCTCCTGTCCCAGTACTAACCAACTCTTTAAGATGTATGGGTGTGGCACCGATCTCCGTTTCGATAGCCCTCGGCCTCTTGCCTATACAGCTAGGGTTACAGAGGAGGGCGGGTCCTCTGGTAACCGCGAGAGTTTGACTTCCCTACTCACATCTGTATTGCAGCATGCCTTGCCAGATGGTAGTACCGTAGGTACGGTACCATTTTTATGATGGTCTTTGGTATGACCTGACCGCACGTAGAACTCGCGATCTCTTAGTCGAGAGGCGGACACGCTAACCACTAGGCCAACTCGCAGTCAACAAGTTGTTCAACACCCGGTTATAAGGTTGGAGGTGTGGCCTAATGGGTAAAAGGTGGAATTGTGTTGTTTGTTTGAAGGGTATTAGATGATATAGCTTGAATATGGACGGACATATTATTTTATTTCATGTAGAAATGGTTTTACTTTCAACGAAAGAACGTTATTCGAATGTGAGTATGATTGTATGGACAATGTTATACCGGTAGCTATGATCTACGCCCTGGGACACGCCTTGGAAGATAATAATGTGTACTTGTGCTGCGTCTTTATTATCTCAAATAGTGATGGAAAAAAGGCAAATTAATCCATATGAGGGTGAAATCATGAACAAATCACATGTGGAGTAATTGTCTGAGCTGAGACTTTGTTGACGTGTACTGCTTGAAATAATAGTAAATGACATTACATTCATGGGATTTAGTAGACACTCTTATCCAGAGTGACATACAAAGAGCAGCCTGGGGAACAGGTGCCTTGCTCAAGGGCACTTCAGCTATTCCTGCTTGTCCAGGGAATTGAACCAGCAACCTTTGGTCCCAAAGCTGCTTCTCTAACTATTAGGCCATGGCTTCCCCCAAGATGGGAAAGGGATTAAAACTAAGACAAAACGTACCAGCCTTTACCAGACGGATGGCACACTCTCCAGGGGTGATTCCATGCATGTCTCCTAATGGTCCAATGCACAGGCTGGCAGCGACGGGTTTCCCAGTAGTCTTCAGGACTTGGACGGCCCATTCGGCTTCCTCTACGTGCTCGAAGTACTGCAGCATGAATCACAACCACATTTAGATCATGCTAACTCGGACACAGATAAAACAGTCAGTGAGATGTTTTTTTTTAAACTGTATAGGTCGTATGACTATTTCAAGCTTAAAATTGAGCTTCATATATCAAGCTGGATATAACGGTCCGTCTCAGAAACTGGTCTCTCATTTGGGACATTATGGTCAAAAAATAAATTTTCTAATTTTACTATTTTTTTTTGCATTTACCTAACACTCAATGTTTCTTTTGTCATGTTTAATAAGAATAAAGAGAGTATCTTGCTTTGTCTGGCCTCCACTGTGGAAAATTTTTTGATTACAATGCAAATGCTTTTGTAAAATTGATTTATATATAAAATAACATCATGAAGAATTAAAGCCCCTCCTTCACAGATGAGCGAAAATATTGAATAAATTTCCTCTTTTTGATTGCTTGGGTTGAAAATGCCAAGTTATGATGACTGAATTGATTATTCACTTAAATATGAATAATATGATACATTTTGGGGATTTGATACGGCGAAACGGGACACGATGGAAAAATCAAGAACACACCGTAAAGATGAGAATAACGGCGGTGGTAAAAGAACAGCGACTGTACCGGCTGAAGGTCGCGCGGGTCTCTGGTGTGGCGCCCGAGCAACGGGACATCACTACCGCACCGGACGGGGCGCGAGGCGGGGGCGGGGCAAAATGACTGGCCGTAGATTCTATCAAAAGTTCGATCTAAATTGACCATGGTTGCAAAATATTGGCCAAAAATACGCAAACACTACGAAATATGAAAGTAAGATGAAAAAGAAACATTCTATTGCCTTATACTGCAAGACTAAAACAAAATAAAACCATCAAAACTCAGCTTTTCAGTGATAACGTCCGAACAGATCACTCGCGTAACGGAAAGACCGCAAATGGAAGCACGATCAACTTCTAACTGTTGGAGTGGAAAATTCCATTCTACACATGCAAATTGTTAATGTGTGTCCTTCCCCGCACACAAATAACACGCTACGGTAAAAAAATAGACCACAACTCATTTTATAGCTCAGAAATTCATACAAGACCAGCTACCATCGTAACATATTCTGTAAGAAACATATTCTATACCTAACTTTCAGCTTTCATTAAAAAAAACAAAATCGCAGATTTATAACTAAATTTTTATATGGCGTAGTGATTTTAAGTTACTACTTTTGGTGAGGTCGTGACCTCGACCCTGAGGCTTTCCGTTTAGATCAAAACACATGATCGTATTGGTTTTGGGTTTGCGGAAAACGGAGTTACGACGGTGATGAAATATTTTGCATGATGTTTTATTACGGTTATGATTATTCTGTGAGCGCACCAATCCTTAGGTGTATAAAGTTACAACTTAAAATACAATTAGTGATAACTGTAGACTTTTCAGTGGACTACAACCTTTTTAAGGGAATGTGATGTAGTCGACCGTTTATCATGTCCCAGATCAAGCCGCCATTTTTCCACAAATTTTATTCAGAATTTGGCAAAAATTCTGCATAGAGTATTCACATCAAAGATTTAGTTTTATCTGTATTATTTCTTTCATCATTTTATTTCAAATTAAAACCAACATCACCATTCAAAACCGTATAGTTTATTGACTGAGTATATTTAGTGGGGTTCCCCCACAGTACCCAGTTTCTGAGACAGACCCATAAACAAATTTATTCATCGATCGTTCACAGGAGGACCATGGTCTTCAGGAAAATCCATCTAGCTCTACGAATGAAATGTTCGGCATGACAAGACTGCCTCACCTCAGCGATCAAGAAGTCCACGTTCTTCTTGATGAAGACATCTATCTGCTTCTTAAAGATGTTTTTCACTTCAGTCTCGCTTTTGCAGCTCAGGTAAGAGGGGGTCTGAGAGACTCCGCCCGCCACCAGGGCATCACCCTCATTGGCGATCTCCCTGGCCAGGTCACAAGCAGCCTCGTTGACTTGCACCCCCTGTAGGAGGAGAAAAGGGGTTATTACAGCGCAACACAAGTACAAGCATAAGGACATGCTCTTGTTTAAAGCTAGACTGCCTTTCAGATTTTTCAAGTTTAGGTCATAAAAAGAATTTTCCCCGACACCCAGTTATTTTTGTTTAGTGGACCGAAAGCTACTGAATTCGAATCACAGACTTCCAATGAATTTATCTCCACATGGCCCTAAATTCTCCACCATTTTTTCCTGCTTCACCATGACCCAATACAAGATACTACGTCATGCATCACATGGTGGTGGGCTTTCCCTGTTCACACAAGGCATTGTGGGATACAAATTTGAAACAGGAGAGAAAAATGGAGGACGCGAGTGTGCGAATGAAGCGTGAAAGACCGACTACAGTAACGGAAAGAAAGCGAGAAGAAAAGACGTTATGTTATATACGAAGGAAAGGAAATGCAGGAAATATCAAACTAATAAATATCGGCGCTCAGCGAGCACCTCGGTGTGATCAGCTGTTCGTTCAGCGACAGAATGATGGAACTGTCAGTGCGCGCTCAAAGGTAAACCTGCGCATGCGCACACACACGCACGGACTTCCTCTGTCTGCTTGACTGTGCGAAGAAGCGAGCGATTTCATGCACATTATTTGCTTTAATCCCCTCAAATTAAATAACTTCCCAGCCACAGAATGGCCTGATATTTTGTGAGATATTACAGAAATAAACATACATCACAATGAGCACATTTCAGACGGAACTACATTTCACTGACTTTATGAAATCGAAAGGCTGTCTCGCATTCGAGATCACATGATCTCAAATGGGTAAACACAAATCCAAAATGACGCTCTGTTATGCTGCTTTTCCACTACCAACGCGGCTGAGTTGGGCTGAGCTGTGCGGTGCTGAGTTGGGCTGAGTCGAGCTGAGTGGGGCTGTTGGAGTTGCATTTCGACTACAATCGCGCTGAACCGTGCTGGCTGGAAGTGGGTGGACACATTGGGTGGAGTTAGCGAAAGTGGGTGGACATCACGTGATGTCGTTAAGCGGCGCAAACAGTGACATCAGTGATCTTTTAAGCGGTAGTCTCACGACCCGGATAGTAAACAATAAACATGGAGTACATGGAGTCGTTAGTGTTGCTGGTCTTGGTGCTGTGGCTTGTTGTCACCGACAACGCCAACAGATACTGGCAAGAGCGTATAGATGAGGCGAGGCGCATAAGGCTTCATAATTCTCGTAATTCGTAATTCTCCTTCTTCCGGGTTTACGGTGTTTACAGATCCCAGCGTGCTCGCGGGGCGTGTGTGGGAGTGTGAGGACACTCCTCCTCACCAATCAGTGCACAGGGGAGTGTCTGCTCACGCCCCTAGCCTCACTCAGCTCGGTTTGGCTCACTTCAGCCCTACTCCAAAACCGTGCGAGTTTTGGGGGCTGAGCAGGGCTGAAGCGAGCTGAGTCGTGCTGTTCTTAGATAGTCGAAACGCAAGCCGTGTCGGGCTGAAGTGAGCTGAAGCGAGCTGAAGTGAGCTGAAAAAGGGTAGTGGAAAAGGGCCATTAGTGCGGCCTGTGATACAATTTGGACAAAAAAACTTGATAAAATGACAAGTGTCCATGATTACTATCGCAAATCGTCTTTCAAAGTCTCATAAACGGAAGTTTCAATGTTACAGCTACAGTGCACACAACTACCAACCAATGCGAATTTGTTTGTAAATTTAATAATTTCTTACTGTATCTCTTGAAGTCTTTTCTCGCTCGGAAAAGAATGAAATGATTGACTACTATCAGTTGAATTGTTATTGCAGCCATAAGCTGTGCAATAATGTACCATAATAATTTGAGCAATATCTCAGACTATGTCATTTATGAATACAGACAATCCATACAAACACATAAGGCGTGTTGGCGTTTGTTTACTCATTTCAAACCACGTGACCACGGCACTCTAATGAAGCCGAGGAGGTCTATTCTGGTTTTGCAATACACTACCGTTCAAAAGTTTGGGGTCACCCAGACAATTTTGTGTTTTCCATGAAAAGTCACACTTTTATTTACCACCATAAGTTGTAAAATGAATAGAAAATATAATCAAGACATTTTTCTGGCCATTTTGAGCATTTAATCGACCCCACAAATGTGATGCTCCAGAAACTCAATCTGCTCAAAGGAAGGTCAGTGTTATAGCTTCTCTAAAGAGCTAAACTGTTTTCAGCTGTGCTAACATGATTGTACAAGGGTTTTCTAATCATCCATTAGCCTTCTGAGGCAATGAGCAAACACATTGTACCATTAGAACACTGGAGTGAGAGTTGCTGGAAATGGGCCTCTATACACCTATGGAGATATTGCACCAAAAACCACACATTTGCAGCTAGAATAGTCATTTACCACATTAGCAATGTATAGAGTGGATTTCTGATTAGTTTAAAGTGATCTTCATTGAAAAGAACAGTGCTTTTCTTTCAAAAATAAGGACATTTCAAAGTGACCCCAAACTTTTGAACGGTAGTGTACCATAAAGCATTTACACCAACCACAGCATGTTGAATTATCAATAAAGTTGCCCTGATTCACCTTACTGCCCCATAACACTGTTTTAATTACAGTTACATCATTTAAAGTTTATCTTTAACAGGAAGACCTTTACCCAAGTGCAGCACAAATACGAAAAGAGTCTTACAGTGAAGCCGACTGTGTTGCCTCTGTTCTCAAGTTTATCGTCGCTGGCGTAGAAGGTAAACGTCTGCATGACATTTGCCCCCGCCCTCAGGAATTCTCTGTGCAGCTGTCGCACTAATGGGGTGTTTTACACACACACACACACACACACACACACACACACACACACGCAGAATGTGAGAATCCAGTCACAGCTGTTGAGCAGTCAGCCAGGCTTTGCACAAATCAAGCCTGTCAAATGTAGAGTCTTTGCGTTATATGGACAATATATGGTACATCTAATCCGTACATCTAATATATCTATAAAGACAGGTCCAAAAATCAAAATCAAACCTAATCTTTAAGAAGCCCCCCTGGAAATAAATAGAAATACTCAAGCTTCTGTAGAGTGTCTTATTCAGTGCTCTCAGAACTCGGTGCATTTAAGGACATTGACTCTCTCAAGAGGGAAGGGGCGGGACTGAAAACTAAACAAAAACACCTTTTGAGCCGTTTTGATCATTCGTAGCCTGCACTGTTGGATCACAGGACATCCATTTGAAGAAATTCCCTTTTAGTCAACATCAAGTTTGATGTCACGTCTTGTTTATAACTATTACACCGACCAAAATCTCTCTTTTTTTCATATCTTATGGAATAGCTAAGCATCATCGATAACTACAGATTTTATTGTATTTGATTAAAAGATCTGGCATTCTTTTCTCATCTCATCTCATTATCTCTAGCCGCTTTATCCTGTTCTACAGGGTCGCAGGCAAGCTGGAGCCTATCCCAGCTGTCTACGGGCGAAAGGCGGGGTACACTCTGGACAAGTCGCCAGGTCATCACAGGGCTGACACATAGACACAGACAACCATTCACACTCACATTCACACCTACGCTCAATTTAGAGTCACCAGTTAACCTAACCTGCATGTCTTTGGACTGTGGGGGAAACCGGAGCACCCGGAGGAAACCCACGCGGACACGGGGAGAACATGCAAACTCTGCACAGAAAGGCCCTCGCCGGCCACGGGGCTCGAACCCGGACCTTCTTGCTGTGGGGAGACAGCGCTAACCACTACACCACCGTGCCGCCCACATTCTTTTCTATTTAAAAAAAAAAGGATGTGTGTGTGGCTGCACGTTTTCTTTCAACCAATCAGGAACCACACACACACATTCAAACATCCAGCCTGAGCAGCTCTCTGTGGATAAACGTGAACCCTTCGGATTTAAACACAGGGTTAAAAACAGTGGGTTGTTTCTGGAGATCTTTGTGTTCTTCTGCTAATCAAACACGCTTGATCTTTCTAATCGAGATCTGAGCATTACATTACATATATTACAAGCATTTAGCAGACGCTTTTATCCAGAGCAACCTACAAGGGGTTAGGTGCCTAGCTGGGCCTTAGGTGCCTTGCTCAAGGGCACATCAGCCATTCTTTCAGGTCCCAAAGCTGCTTTTGTAACCATTAGGCCATGGCTTCCTCAGTTCATCGAAATAGCCACAATTAATCTCTAATATGATTTTGAATAACCTCAAACGCAACCAAAGAAAGTATTTTACCCAAAGGTGCCTTGGCCGATCTTGGTGAGGTTCTTGTACTTAGAAACTCATCGTAAGAAGGAATTTGGATATTTGGATATGATGGCGGTCTCCTGGGCCAGTTTATTGCCAGACACTATAAAAATTAGATATTTTGGGAGGTGAAATCTTCAGAGTGGGAGATCTTTAGAAATGCACTTCAACACCCAGAGCACCATTTCATTCTTTGCATTTATTTATGTGATGGGTTTATATCTTTACATGGTGTTTAAGGTGCTTCAGGCATTTCGTTTTTCAAAACCTTTATCAAGTCTGCTTATACAGAACATGTGGGATGCATTTGATAGAATTTGATGGATATTTTTGCTAAATGTGTCCGGCACCAACATGTTAAGGGTGGCATGGTGGTGTAGTGGTTAGCGCTATCGCCTCACAGCAAGAAGGTCCGGGTTCGAGCCCTGTGGCTGGCGAGGGCCTTTCTGTGTGGAGTTTGCATGTTCTCCCCATGTCCGCGTGGGTTTCCTCCGGGTGCTCCGGTTTCCCCCACAGTCCAAAGACATGCAGGTTAGGTTAACTGGTGACTCTAAATTGACCGTAGGTGTGAATGTGAGTGTGAATGGTTGTCTGTGTCTATGTGTCAGCCCTGTGATGACCTGGCGACTTGTCCAGGGTGTACCCCGCCTTTCGCCCGTAGTCAGCTGGGATAGGCTCCAGCTTGCCCGTGACCCTGTAGAAGGATAAAGCGGCTAGAGGAGAGATGAATGAGTTTTACACCATCTAAACTTTAAGGGTTAAACATCTCCAGGGTTTTAAACAGAACTCCAGAATGCCAAAGGGAGCAAGTTCAGACAGTCAAACAGTCAGTCTCTCTAAGTGGAGACGCGTAATTACGCATGGCACAAATGATAGGTTACAAGGACTAAAATAAGCATGACGTGACAAGAGTTTTCACAAATGTGTCCCAGATGTGATTTGAGATTTTAGGAGATTTGACCAGTGTCACCTTTGGAACCAGTGGCCACGCCCCCCTTTAGCGCGCAGGGTTTCTCCATTTAGAGCCATGACGCAGGAAGCGCGCAAGTGTTAATTGGAGCGTGTGCAGGTGAGCCAGCTTTCAACTTTTGGATTGGATTTTTTTTTACGAATAAAAAGTGACACTCACCTGCTTCGGGGTGCTCAGCTGCGGCTTCTGGAGTCCAGGGTCCGGCTTTCACGTAGCCTCTCTTCTCCAGGGCGAAGACGAAGCCGCCGTCTCCGATCACAATCTCGCCTGCATTCAAGCGCTCCAGAATGCCCTGTATGGAAGAAAGAAACAAAAAATAATAGTAAAAGCAAATCAGAAAAAAGTAGATCAAGTATTCAAGGTAGCCAGAGTGTGGGTTTATCTTGAGAATTGCTTTAGATGGACTCTGGAGAACAACTTTTTATTCTGCATCTGCATGCGTAAAATATAAAAATCCAGAAAAAAAATGTTCTGCAACATATCCTCACCAAGACGTACATTCATACCTTAATTCCCTTTGGTCACATTTAGTTGCCTTGTTTTTGTTTATGTTTTTTTCTTGAGTTTTTAGAAATCACGTGAAATCTGAAAGTTAATGTTAAAATCTGAAAGTTACCTTTTTTGATCCAACGGGTGCCATTTTTTTCCCTTCAGATTTTTGGTCTTTGGAAAATTTGCAAAATTAATTTCGGAGCAGATCTTAACCTCCCCTGGAACTCTGGTGGAAACCAGAATGCAGAGCAGTTTTTATATCTCCCTGAGAAGGAGGAGGACTAGTGGGTGTGGCCTTCAATCCAAACTCCTTTCTAATGAATGATGCAATCATGCATCCTGCCTCCTGTCTCTTCGACATCCACTGCATTTATCTATCAATCTGGGGTGTGTGTGTGTGGGGGTGTGTGTGTTTAAGGTTGGAGGCATGGAGAAATGATCTCAGGCTGCACAACAAGCAAAGTTCAGTTATGACACTGTTTTGGGGTTTTTTTTGTATGCTTTCTAATTAGTGCACAACTCCAGCATTGAAATCATTTTGGTAGTGATTCTATAGTGATCTACAGTTTGATGATCAACAGGTTCAAAGATCATCACGATGACCTCCTCTACCCCCTTCTTTTTTTTTTCACCAACTTGCACAATAAATGATTAAATGGTGCTGACCAGCCAGAGATCTTTCACTGCAGAGTACCTTTTTGTGTGCATGCATGCTGTAAAAGCTGAGTAATTCACTTAAATCAATGAATAAATCCTTAAATCACAAGATATTGTCACTGCATGACCATCTGATTTCCGGCGTGTCTTGTGCATGGGAGTGAATGGAACACAGCAGAGAAATCTCTTTAAAACAGTGAGATTTGATTCTTGCAACAGATTGAATGACTGACCCTGGATGTTATCACTGTGACACGGGTCAGAGGTGAAAATATTTTCATACACAGTGCTCTCGAGGAAAGCAAACATTCAGAAAGACTGGTCAGGATGTCTTGATTTTGCCTGGACACATCCATGGCTGTAATTACACTTGGTTTCGGTGCAGAAAATCTGAAAATTAACCCTGAGTGCACCTTATTTTCTAATTTAGCTTGTGTATTAAAAGAGGTTGTTCACAAAATTGGCATAAGCACTAAGCAAAGAAAATATGAAATATGTCCAAAAATGTTATTTTTGTCAAGCTATATGACAGAAAAGTGTACAGGAGGAGTCCATTTTTGTCCCACAAGCTACAATATAGACTAATATACCCCCTAGGGATCATTCTTAGTCCTCAAGGTAGCTGTGTGTACATTTTTAGGACCAAAAAGTTACATATATGTTCTATAAAGGGTACCAATGAGTACCTTAAAGGGTACTGCTTCAGTGACAAGCCGTTGTACCCCTAAAGATAGAATAATGTACGTTATTCTCTGACAGTGTCTGATACACAAATTGGTGACACATAGTGCATGTCTTTTTCTCATCTGACCTGTAATTTTCAAATACAGTACTGTGCAAAAGTCTTAGGCCCCCTATTTTTTCCATACAAACTTCATTATAGATTTCTATTTTATGATTTCTACATTATCAAGTCAAAACATTACAAAAATTTGTTTTTTTTTCCTCAGCAAAAAACTAACTGTTACAGGATAAATAAAGTTTGTAAATGTCTGAGCAGCATATTCCATAAGCGAGCACTTCTCATCTCATCTCATTATCTCTAACCGCTTTATCCTGTCCTACAGGGTCACAGGCAAGCTGGAGCCTATCCCAGCTGACTACGGGCGAAAGTAAGCGAGCACTTTTCAGATTAAAAAAGAAGACATAACGAAGGCTACTGGCAAAATTTTGGTGCAAAATGAAGAAGCGAGTGTGACAGTCAAAGTGTCCAGAAGAACTGTGGCTGGTTCTGCAAGATGCTCAGTGAAACCTGCAGCTCATTTCCACATAAAACTGCACTCACTGGACCTATGGTCATCTCACACCAAATATTGACTTTGATTCGTTTATTATGGCTTACTGATTACTGTTTATGGGGCGGCACGGTGGTGTAGTGGTTAGCGCTGTCGCCTCACAGCAAGAAGGTCCGGGTTCGAGCCCCGTGGCCGGCGAGGGCCTTTCTGTGCGGAGTTTGCATGTTCTCCCCGTGTCCGCGTGGGTTTCCTCCGGGTGCTCCGGTTTCCCCCAAAGACATGCAGGTTAGGTTAACTGGTGACTCTAAATTGAGCGTAGGTGTGAATGGTTGTCTGTGTCTATGTGTCAGCCCTGTGATGACCTGGCGACTTGTCCAGAGTGTACCCCGCCTTTTGCCCATAGTCAGCTGGGATAGGCTCCAGCTTGCCTGTAACCGTGTAGAACAGGATAAAGTGGCTAGAGATAATGAGATGAGATGAGATTACTGTTTATAGCATTGTTTAATGTTGAAACTTTTCATTTCATTATTTTTTAAACCATTTGTGGTCAAAAGCATTTCTTTACACATGCCTAAGACTTTTGCACAGCACTCTACGTAATCACACATTTACTTTTACAGTTTCTGGTTATAACCTGGTCAAATGCCCATAACGTAAAAGCATACCTTATAGCAGTTGCAGAAGAATTAATATACTATCAAAGTGCTAATAATTGCATGACTTTCTGAATTTGTTGAACTTTTTTCTTTTCCTGGTTGAGCTCTGATCTTTACAGAACACACAACATGTTCAGTATCTCGCAAAATAAATGCCCACACTGGCATCTACCTCGCTTAGCAAATATTGCTGGTTATCTTCAGTTGAAAGTACACAGCTGTCTATGTAGATCTTTTTGCACACACACACACACACACACACACACACACACACACACACACACACACACACACACACACACACACACACACACAAAATTACACAGTGCATGAAAAGTAACCACCTTTTTTCACAAGGCTTGTTAAAGACACAAGACAAAAAATAATGCACAACAAAATACAGATTTCTGACACAAAAACCAGCAACCTGGAAATGAAATAAAAGCAAACTTCTGGATGCAATTCTATAAAAGGGTTAAGTACATTGAACATGAAGTATTATATTATAAAACACCCTCCCCCAAACCACCAGTTGCCAGCTCTCTGGCTTGCAGTAACCTGTTTAGACTGGATTTTGCATACCAACTGGTTCTGAACACCCTGCAGCTATGTCTCCCATTGCATCCAACATCAGATACTTTAACACAAGAGACATGGCAATGAGATCATTTACAGATCAACATGCTTCTCCAACACATGGGATGAACTTCAACTTGATTTGCATGGTTATTTGTGCAACCGTTTAAAAAAATACAAAAACACATGAGATATAACATATAACACATATTCTCTAGACACAATATAAAATTGATATTAGCTAGGTTAATATTTGGTGGGCACAAATTTCCGAGACATTGTGTTCAACCCAACTAAACATTGAGAAATGCTTTTATTTCACAAGAAACATCATGGCTGGATCCATATTGACTTATATACTACTAAATTTGTACCTATATTTAATTGTACTGCACTGTGCATGCATTTAAGTCTCTGGACTCATGTCTACTCATATGTCATGCTATTTTCACTTTTGTCACGTGCACACGACTGCCATCCTTGCACTAAGTATTTCACTCAATGCTACATTACTATTTGCACTTCTGCTTTGATGCTAATTGCATTTCCTTGGCTTTATCGTTGTCCATTGCACAATGATAATAAAGCTGAATCATCATTTCACACTGCTGTTTCTCGATTTGATTCATTTTCTCTAGCAGTAATTGTTTGAATGAATGAATGAATGAATGAATGTTTCTGGAAGGAGTCTCCAGTGTCAGAACTTTGTAATAAGCAGACGTAAAGCTGTAACTTTTTAATCACATGACACATGGCTTTGCACTTTTCCAGGTTTTCCATAACATAACAAGCAACTTTTTTTTGTCTTATTAACTTCTTGATAGAGAAAAAAAAGATTCTGGTGATGGAATGACTGTTTATAGCTGCAATAATGTAAGTAATCACAGGAGCTAACTTGTTTTGCGCATTAATTATAAATGAATAAAAAGTAGAACATGTCAGTCTTTACATAAAAAATGTAACTGTTGATAATTTGCTATGGTATAAGTGGAATAAAACATTTTAGGATGTTCAGTTATAGAAAAATAACTAGCTTTCGTCTGGTAACTAACGTCTCTTGATCACAACCTTGTCGTTGATTAGTTTCCTATAACAGCACACCCTCATATGTTTTACTCATTTTTTTAAATCACAGCAATTTGTCAGTGATTATAATTTTTATATTTGTGAAACAATCATCATAATTTTTTATCCTTTTATAGTTATATTTTATGTCGTGGAACATCCATGAAACAAGTTAGTTCCTGTTATCACTTACGTTATAGCAGCGATAAACAGTCTGAATTTCTTTTGACTTTAAGAAGCTAAAAAACCAAAACAAACAAAAAAAAACAACACAAACACACACACAAAACACAAACTCCTCGGTCCTGAAGACTTTCCCATATCAGAAGTCTTACAGCATAATTAAAGAACTACACGTTATTTTTTTATCCGTTTATAGTTACATTTTAGTATATATAGTGTATATTCTCAAGACACAAGAAGATAGATTTAATAGATTTCTGTTAGGACTGGGGACTGTTTTGGCCTCTAGAGGCCGCTGTTATTGCTTTATCTTGTCATGTTTGTTTTGGCCTCGAGAGGCCGCCACTGTTTTCTGTGTTTTGTGTTTGTTTTGACAGCCTTTGTTTTCATGTGCTTTTGCCTCACCTGTTCCTTATTTCCTGCCCCGCCTAGTTCTAATTGCCCTGTGTATAAATACTTCCTCAGTTTGGTCCCTAGTCACGGAGTCTTTGTGCTGTTATCACCTGAGATCTCTGTTCCTAATTCCTTGCCTTTGTCTTTGTGGTCTTTTGTACTTTGTTTTCTTGTGGACATTTTGGACTTTGTGTTTACCATTTTGGGATCTTCTGAGCGTTTGGATTTTTGCCTTTTCTTTTCTTATCTTTGGCTTTTTGTTTTGACTTTGAACTTTTGGATTTTTTATTTTTCTCGTATATCTTCTGAGCGTTTGGATTATACTTTTGTTTCTGCCTGGGATTTTGTATATTGTAAATAAACTGTTTTTTCTACTCTACTTTCGCCTCACTCCTCTGCATGTGAGTCATTCCCCTGGTGGCCTAGTGGGGGTTTGCTGGATCACTACACCAGCGACCCGGGTTCGATCCCCAGCAAAACCCTAACAGAAAGACTCCGTCATGACTGACTCAGCAGAGGCTTCTTCAACTGTCTACCCGGCTAACCTTCAGGGAATGATGGCCGCGTTAACACGCCTCGGATCTACCATGGACACTCAGGGATGGACTCTTGCAAGCCAACGTGAGACCCTTGCTCGCCACAAGGTACTGCTTCAGCAAATTGGGAAAGCCCTGGCACAGCTGACCCCTCTGTCCCCATCTTCTCCTCTTGATCCTGCTCCACCATCTGCTCCAGTGCCTCCTGCCATGCTGCCCTCTTCACCTCATGAGCCCTGCCTTCCTGCACCACAGAGGTATGACGGTGAGTGCCGGGAGTTCCTTACCCAGTGCCAACTCACCTTTGAGCTCCAGCCTACCACCTACACTACGGATCGCCGCAAGATTGCCTTTGTGATAACCTTGTTAGCTGGTAAGGCTTGGGCAACAGCTATCTGGCAGAGACAGGGATCCGAGTGCTCTGATTTCAAGCTGTTTATGGAGGAGATGCTTCGTGTCTTCGATCAGGCAGACTAAGGATGCAGCCAGGAAGCTCATGTCCGTCCGGCAAGGAGGAAGCGCTGCAGACTACGCCATCTCGTTCCGGACGCTCGCAGCAGTCAGCGGATGGAATGAGGCTGCCCTGGTTTCAGCCTTCCACCATGGTTTGTCTGACCCCATCAAAGACAGCCTGGCCTCTATCGGATGCCCAAATGACCTTGAAACTCTGATTTCACATGCCATTCGTCTTGACAACAGGATTAGAGAACACCGCCAAGTCCTGAGCCTCCCCGGCCTCACTGCCTCAACATGGAGCCCGTCTACCCCCTCCAGTGACTGTCCAGAGCCCATGCAATTGGGCCGTATTCGCCTCTCCGCATCTGAGAGGGAGCGCAGAAGGAGGGACAAGTGCTGCATCTACTGTGGCAAGCCTGGCCACTTCCGAGCATCATGTCCCGAGCTCTCGGGAAAAGGACCGCCCCGTCCAGCCGAGGGAGGGTTGTGACGGGGCCTACCCTCTCTCCTGAACTTCCTGGTCAAGGAGTCTACATCCCGGTCTCCATCTCCTGGGGTGAGTCCGTCCACTCTTGCCAGGCCTTGCTAGACTCCGGGGCGGCTGGAAACTTTATGGATGTCCACTTCGCCCGCAGAATCAATGTCCCTACTGCTCCTCTTGAAGTTCCACTGTCTGTGTCTGCCCTGGATGGCCAAGCTTTAGGTGATGGAAGAGTCACCCAAGTTACTTCTCCAGTCTTTCTCCAGTCCCAAGGTCACCAAGAAGAAATATCCCTGCACCTGATTCATTCACCAGAGTTCCCAGTGATTCTAGGCCTTCCTTGGCTTACCCGCCACAACCCTCGTATAGACTGGGTAACAAGCCAGGTTGTGGAATGGGGTCCTGCATGCTATGTCTCTTGTCTGCTCTCTAGCTCTCCTGTGTCTCCTGCCGAGCCTCCTGATCTCACAGAGTTATCTCAAGTTCCCACAGAGTACTGGGATCTGAAAGAAGTGTTTAGCAAGAGCAGGGCCGCCGTTCTTCCTCCGCACCATGCCTACGACTGTGCCATTGACTTGCTCCCTGGGGCTACCCCTCCTCGTGGCAGACTGTTTTCCCTCTCTCAGCCAGAATGCAAGGCCATGGAGGAGTACATCAAGGACGCCTTGGCCTCTGGGTTCATTCGACCCTCCACCTCACCCGCTGGTGCCGGCTTCTTCTTTGTCGGCAAGAAGGATAGGGGGCTCCAGCCGTGTATTGATTACAGGGGCCTGAACAAGATCATTGTGCGCAACCGCTATCCCCTTCCGCTGATGTCCACAGCGTTCGATCTGCTCCAAGGCGCCACTGTCTTCACCAAGTTGGACTTACGGAATGCATACCACCTCATCTGCATCCGACAGGGAGATGAGTGGAAGACTGCCTTTAACACCCCGTCTGAGCACTACGAGTACCAAGTTATGCCCTTCGGACTCACCAATGCGCCAGCAGTGTTTCAGGCCCTTATCAACGACGTCTTGAGGGATATGATCAATCAGTATGTTTTTGTCTACCTCGACGACATCCTAATATTTTCCAAGACCATGCAGGAGCACCACCACCATGTCCGCCAGGTTCTCAAGAGGCTGCTACAGAACAATCTGTTTGCCAAAGCCCAGAAATGTGAGTTCCATGTTCCCGAGGTCTCCTTTCTGGGCTTTATTGTACGAACAGGACAACTCCAGATGGATCCAGCCAAGACTCTGGCCGTCCGGGACTGGCCCATTCCCAAGTCCATTAAAGAAGTTCAGTGGTTCTTAGGGTTTGCTAACTTCTACCGCAAGTTTGTCAGGAACTTCAGTTCTGTAGCAGCGCCCATATCGGACCTCACCAAGAACCTGGAGTACCTCCAGCAAGCCAAGAGACTGAATCCACGACAGGCTAGGTGGGCCTTGTTCTTTAGCCGATTCAATTTCACCCTATCGTACCGCCCTGGCTCTAAGAACACCAAACCGGATGCGCTCTCCAGGCTATTCTCGCCCAACAACAGGGAGAGTGAAGTTGGGCCTATTATCCCTGTGTCTCGGATTGTGGCCCCTGTCCGCTGGGGTGTTGAGGAGGCTGTCCGACAAGCTCAACGCCAGGACCCTGGCCGTGGGACGGGGCCACCGGGCCTCCTGTACGTCCCTCGTCAAGCCCGGGCCAAGGTTCTTCAGTGGGGTCATTCATCCCCTCTCACCGCCCACTCGGGAGCCCGGAGGACCCTGGACTTCTTGAAAAGACGCTTCTGGTGGCCAAGCATGGAGAAGGAAGTGAGGTCATTTGTCCTGTCCTGTGAGGTGTGCACCAGAACCAAGAACCCACGACAGCGTCCCCAGGGCCTCCTGCATCCTCTGCCTATTCCCCGGCATCCCTGGTCCCATGTGGCGGTCGACTTCATCATGGGTCTTCCCGACTCACAAGGTAACACTGTCATTTTGGTCATTGTCAACAGATTCTCCAAAGCCTGCCGCTTCATACCACTGTGCAAACTTCCTTCTGCTCTTGAAACAGCCAAAATTATTTTTACCCATGTCTTCTGAGTCTTTGGTCTCCCGCAGGACATCGTCTCAGACCGAGGGCCCCAGTTCTCCTCCCAAGTGTGGCGGGGGTTTTGAAAACTCATCGGGGCCACTGCCAGCCTCTCTTCTGGGTTCCACCCCCAGTCCAACAGCCAGACCGAGAGGCTCAACCAGGACCTGGAAACCACCCTGTGAGGCCTGGCGATGGATAACCTGACATCTTGGAGCACCTGGCTGCCATGGGCAGAGTACGCCCACAACACCCTGCAGTCATCTGCCACCAGGTTGTCGCCGTTCCAGTGCCAGTTCGGGTTCCAGCCACCTCTGTTTCCAGAACAGGAGGAGGACACTGGGGTGCCCTCGGTCAACCAGTACGTGAGACGGTGTCGCAAGACCTGGAACAAGGTCAGGAGGACCCTCATCCAGACTTCCAGGGCCAACCAGACTCAGGCCAACCGCCATAGAAGGCCTGCCCACATTTTCCACCCTGGGCAGCGGGTTTGGCTGTCCGCCAAGGACCTTCCGCTGTGGGTGGAGAACTGCAAGCTTGCTCCTCACTACATTGGCCCCTTCAAGGTTGTGCGCAGGGTGAACCCTGTTGCCTACCGGCTCCAGCTGCCCCGGACTCTAAGGATCAAGCCCACATTCCATGTTTCCCTGTTGCGGCCCGTACTGTTGTCCACGTATGCCCCTGCCCCTAGGACTCCCCCACCCCCCCGCATCTTCCAGGGTCAGACTGTGTTCACCGTGCTCCGTCTGTTGGACTCCCGCCGGGTCCGTGGCGGGCTTCAATATCTTGTGGACTGGGAGGGCTATGGCCCTGAGGAACGCTGTTGGGTCCCTGCCCGGGACATTTTAGACAAAGAACTTTGTTGGGACTTCCATTCGGCCCATCCGGATCGGCCTGGGAACGTCAGGAGACGCTCCTTGGGGGGGGTCCTGTTAGGACTGGGGACTGTTTTGGCCTCTAGAGGCCGCTGTTATTGCTTTATCTTGTCATTTTTGTTTTGGCCTCTAGAGGCCGCCACTGTTTTCTGTGTTTGTGTTTGTTTTGACAGTCTTTGTTTTCATGTGCTTTTGCCTCACCTGTTCCTTATTTCCTGCCCCGCCTAGTTCTAATTGCCCTGTGTATAAATACTTCCTCAGTTTGGTCCCTAGTCACGGAGTCTTTGTGCTGTTATGTTATCACCTGAGATCTCTGTTCCTAGTTCCTTACCTTTGTCTTTGTGGTCTTTTGTACTTTGTTTTCTTGTGGACATTTTGGACTTTGTGTTTACCATTTTGGGATCTTCTGAGCGTTTGGATTTTTGCCTTTTCTTTTCTTATCTTTGGCTTTTTGTTTTGACTTTGAACTTTTGGATTTTTTTATTTTTCTCGTATATCTTCTGAGCGTGGGCGGCATGGTGGTGTAGTGGTTAGCGCTGTCGCCTCACAGCAAGAAGGTCCTGGGTTCGAGCCCCGGGGCCGGCGAGGGCCTTTCTGTGTGGAGTTTGCATGTTGTCCGCGTGGGTTTCCTCCGGGTGCTCCGGTTTCCCCCACAGTCCAAAGACATGCAGGTTAGGTTAACTGGTGACTCTAAATTGACCGTGAGTGTGAATGGTTGTCTATGTGTCAGCCCTGTGATGACCTGGCGACTTGTCCAGGGTGTACCCTGCCTTTCGCCTGTAGTCAGCTGGGATAGGCTCCAGCTTGCCTGCGACCCTGTAGAAGGATAAAGCGGCTAGAGATAATGAGATGAGATCTTCTGAGCGTTTGGATTATGCTTTTGTTTTTGCCTGGGATTTTGTATATTGTAAATAAACTGTTTTTTCTACTCTACTTTCGCCTCACTCCTCTGCACTTGAGTCATTCCCCTGGTGGCTTAGTGGGAGTTTGCTGGATCACTACACCAGTGACCTGGGTTCAATCCCCAGCAAAACCCTAACAATTTCAGAAAGGATTGAAATCTGAATATGGATTTTAGTTGCACAGATAGGACAACAAGCCTAACATACACAGTAAAAAGATTTAAGTGTTAGGTCAGGGGTGTCCAAACTGATCCATAAAGGGCTGTGTGGCTGCAGGTTTTCATTCCAGCCATGCAGTAGCACACCTGATTTGGCTTATTCAATCAACTGACACACCCACCATTTAATCAAGGGTGGGTGTGGCTGCAAGTATTTGATTGTGTGAAGACAGTTCAGTTGATTGAATGAGCCAAGTCAGGTGTGCTGCTGCATGGCTGGAATGAAAACCTGCAGCCACACGGCCCTTTATGGATCAGCTTGGACACCCCTGTGTTAGGTAGAAGCTCTTAAACTAGCCTCTGTTCACTAGTTACTGCACAATTTTGTTGTTTGAAGTTCAGCCATTTTGTGAACATATCTGTTTCGTGTCTATACACTCACTGGCCACTTTATTAGGAGCACCCACACACCTGCTGTTTTGTTTGATGCCGTTCTCGAATCAGCCGATCCCTTGACAGCAGCACAATGCATCAAATCATGCAGATACAAATCAAGAGCTTCAGTTAATGTTCAAACATCAGAATGGGAAAAATTGTGATCTCACAGTGAAGTGTGACTTTCTTTCACTGTGGCATGGGTGTTGGTTTGAGCCAGATGGACTGCTGGTTTAATATTTCAGAAACTGCTGATCTCCTGGGGTTTTCACACACAATAAACAGTCTCTAGAGTTTACACAGAATGGTGCGAAAAACAAAAAACACTGAGTGAGTGAGTGAGTGAGTGAGTGAGGGACAGTTCTGTGGTTGAAAACAAATGCCTTGTTGATAAGAGAAGTCAGAGGAAAATGGGCAGAGTTGCCAGGAAGGATATAGCAACTCATATCAGGGGCGTAGCTGGGGGGGGGGGGGGGGGGGGGTCCTGGGGTGGCTGTGACACCCCCCCCTTTGTCGGACCATACATATTTTCAATAGCCGCATAAGAATATTAGAAAAGCGCCCACTGTAATTTTTCTAACATTTTTTTAAAAACTAGATTGTCACCTCAGCCTCATTAGAGTTTCTATAACCTTGTATGGACTTCCTGTGGTTTGGGCGCAAAAACCCAGTTCTGTGCAAGCGCAACACGATCGCACTAGAAAGCATGGTCAAGCTGCCAGTGTAGCTGTGAGTCTTTTTAGGTGTGAATTATGAGTATTTCCTCGTGTTAATAATTTGCCATGTCAAAACCAGCGAAACTTTCCTCCTTCTTTCGATGTAAATAGAGGTAAATGATTTATTATATATTTTTTTCCATCAAAGTTGCATTTTGCGGCTTCAAAGCTAAGTTTTACCGTGCCGTTTCTAGAACACAACATCAAGAAAACGTGAAAGAAACAGCAATAATGAAAGAGCCTGTTTCTAAGCTCCCTAAAACTAGCAATGGTAATAATTTTTTGTTACGTATATTTCATATTGGGCGGCACGGTGGTGTAGTGGTTAGCGCTGTCGCCTCACAGCAAGAAGGTCCGGGTTCGAGCCCCGTGGCCGATGAGGGCCTTTCTGTGTGGAGTTTGCATGTTCTCCCCGTGTCCGCGTGGGTTTCCTCCGGGTGCCCCGGTTTCCCCCACAGTCCAAAGACATGCAGGTTAGGTTAACTGGTGACTCTAAATTGAGCGTAGGTGTGAATGTGAGTGTGAATGGTTGTCTGTGTCTATGTGTCAGCCCTGTGATGACCTGGTGACTTGTCCAGGGTGTACCCCGCCTTTCGCCCGTAGTCAGCTGGGATAGGCTCCAGCTTGCCTGCGACCCTGTAGAACAGGATAAAGCGGTTAGAGATAATGAGATGAGATATTTCATAGCCGGGACTGGCGATGATGAACTTACACTATGGCAGAGCGATCGACATTGACAAGATCGTTGACATCTTTGCCGTTCGTCATCCACGACGCCTTTTACTTAGAAACATTTTGGCTGATGAGCAGTAAGACAACAAGAAAAGAGAGATCTGCATAGGTTGACTAGGGTAAGATGTCGAGCTGCTATCCATACACTGCTGGATAAAACTGATTTGGCCTAATCATTGTACAACATCTCAACAGCTCGCAAAGTGAGATGAAAGAATGATGCAAAGACCGTGTTATTTTCTCAAATGTATTCAATGTATTTTTTTCATTTAAAAACCTGCGGATATGTACTCAGGCTGCCAGTCAGTGTGTGACCCCGCCTTTGAAAAATCCAAGCTACGCCCCTGCATATAATCATTCTTTACAACTGTAGATCTGGAGGGTCCTCAGACATAGAGTGTTTTGGTAAACTGGGATGTATGGATGCTGTCAGTCCCCCACTCGCTTGCTCACTCGAGTTTGTTGACGGTGTAGTGGCTGCTGCTTTATGTCCCGGGGCTCCCTCATGCCTGTGTTACCTTCTGGCTCTCTCCTTTTAGTTATGCTGTCATAGTTAGTTGCCGGAGTCCCTGCTTGTACTCAGTGCAGTATGTATACTGTTCCTACTTATTCAGGTGACATTGGGCATACCTAACAACCTGTGGTCCCCCCCCCCAAATCTGTCCCTCTGAGTTACATGTCGGTCCTGGGATCGAGATGCTGACCTCTTTTGCTCCTTGGACCTGCCTGATCCATCCTGGTGCCCGGTGTCTGGTTGGAGTCTCATCGCATCGCTCCTGTGGAGGATGGCCCCATGAGGACGGTTGGGGGTCGCGCCTGGAGGACGCTCTGGACTCTTGCAGTGGTGCTTTTGTGGCTGGGGACTGCAGTTGACTTGCTGACTTTAGGACTGCAGTGTTAGGGTTTTGCTGGGATTCGAACCTGGTTCGTTGGTGTGATAATCCAGCAAACCCCCACTAGGCAACCAGGGGGATGACTCAAATGCAGAGGCGTGAGGCGGAAGTAGAAAAAGAATCAAAAGGTTTATTTAAACTATATACACTATATACAGGGCAAAACAAAAGACAAAAAAAAAAACCAAAGAGTATAATCCAAAAGAAAAGCAAAGTGCAAAAATTCAAAAGCTAAGAAGATCAAAAAACACAGTACAAAGGAAACTGGAGATAAACATAACAGCACAAAGACTCCGTGACAAGAGGACTGAACTCAGGGGTATAAATAGACAAACTAATTAAGGACACAGGTGAAGATAATTAGGCAATTAACACAAACACAAGACACAGGAACAGTGGCGGCCTCTAGAGGCCAAAATAAACACGACATGAAAAGGAAATAACAGCGGCCTCTAGAGGCCAAAACAGTCCTAGTCCTAACAGGACCCCCCCCTCTAGGAGCGTCTCCTGACGTTCCCAGGGCGATCCGGATGGGCTGAATGGAAGTCCCGACATAGTTCTTTATCAAGGACATCCCGAGCAGGAACCCAGCAGCGCTCCTCAGGACCATAGCCCTCCCAGTCCACCAGATATTGCAACCCGCCGCGGACCCGGCGGGAGTCAAGCAGGCGATTCACAGTGAACACAGTCTGCCCCTGGAAGATGCGGGGGGGTGGGGGGTTCCTAGGGGCAGGGGCATACGTAGACGTCAGTACGGGCCGTAACAGGGAAACATGGAAAGTGGGGTTGATCCTCAGAGTCCGGGGCAACTGGAGCCGGTAGGAGACAGGGTTCACCCTGCGCACCACCTTAAAGGGGCCAATGTAGCGAGGAGCAAGCTTGCGGTTCTCCACCCGCAGTGGAAGGTCCTTAGTGGACAGCCAAACACGCTGCCCAGGGCGGAAAGCGTGTGCAGGTCTTCTATGGCGGTTGGCCTGAGTCTGGTTGGTTCTGGAGGTCTGTATGAGGGTCTTCCTGACCTTGCTCCAGGTCTTGCGACACTGTCTCACATATTGGTTGACCGAGGGCACCCCCGCGTCCTCCTCCTGGTCCGGGAACAGAGGTGGCTGGAACCCGAATTGGCACTGGAATGGCGACAGCTTGGTGGCCGATGACTGCAGGGTGTTGTGGGCGTACTCCGCCCATGGCAGCCAGGTGCTCCACGATGTCGGGTTATCCATAGCCAGGCCTCGCAGGGTGGTTTCCAGGTCCTGGTTGAGCCTCTCCGTCTGACCATTGGACTGTGGGTGAAACCCAGAGGAGAGGCTGGCAGTGGCTCCGATGACCTTGCAGAACCCGTGCCACACTCGGGAGGAGAACTGGGGCCCTCGGTCTGAGACGATGTCCTGTGGAAGACCAAAGACTCGGAAGACATGATTAAACAAAAGTTTCGCAGTTTCAAGAGCAGAGGGGAGTTTGCACAGTGGTATGAAGCGGCAGGCCTTGGAGAATCTGTCAACTAAGACCAAAATGACCGTGTTACCTTGTGACTCAGGGAGACCCGTGATAAAGTCGACTGCCACGTGGGACCAGGGACGCCGGGGAATGGTCAGAGGATGCAGGAGACCCTGGGGACGCTGTCGTGGGTTCTTGGTTCTGGTGCAAACCTCACAGGACAGGACAAATGACCTTACTTCCTTCTCCATGTTAGGCCACCAGAAGCGTCTTTTCAGGAAGTCCAGGGTCCTCCGAGCTCCCGGGTGGGCGGTGAGAGGGGAAGAGTGACCCCACTGGAGAACCTTGGCCCGGGCTTGATGTGGGACGTACAAGAGGCCTGGTGGCCCCGTCCCAGGACCGGGGTCCTGGCGTTGGGCTCGTCGGACAGCCTCCTCAATACCCCAGCGGACAGGGGCCACAATCCGGGACACAGGGATAATAGGCCCGACTTCATTCTCCCTGTTAGTGGCAGAGAACAGTCTGGACAGTGCGTCAGGTTTGGTGTTCTTGGAGCCGGGGCGGTATGAGAGGGTGAAGTCAAACCGACTGAAAAACAGGGCCCACCTAGCCTGTCGAGGGTTCAGTCTCTTGGCTTGCTGGAGGTACTCCAGGTTCTTGTGGTCAGTCCAAACCAGGAATGGATGTTGTGCTCCCTCCAGCCAGTGCCTCCACTCCTCAAGGGCCAGTTTGACCGCTAGCAGTTCTCGATCCCCCACATCGTACCGGGACTCAGCAGGACTCAGGCGGTGGGAGAAGTAAGCGCAGGGGTGCAGCTTTCCTTCCGAACGTTGAGAGAGCACCGCGCCGACACCACTGTCCGAGGCGTCCACCTCCACGATGAATGGTTGGGAGGTGTCCGGGAGAACCAGAATGGGTGCCGTGCAGAAGCGGTCCTTGAGGTCTTTGAACGCCTTTTCTGCCTGAGGAGACCAGCCATAATATCCACCTGTCCCTTTGGTGAGGTCTGACATGGGTGCTGCCACAGAACTGAAGTTCCTGATGAACTTGCGGTAGAAGTTAGCGAATCCTAAGAACCGCTGAACCTCCTTAACGGACTTGGGAGTAGGCCAATCCCGGACGGCCAGGGTCTTGGCAGGGTCCATTTGGAGTTGGCCTGTCCGTACAATAAATCCCAGAAAGGAGACCTCGGGAACATGAAATTCGCATTTCTGGGCCTTGGCGAACAGATTGTTCTGTAGCAGCCTCTGGAGAACCTGGCGGACATGGTGGCGGTGCTCCTGCACGGTCTTGGAAAAGATAAGGATGTCGTCGAGGTAGACAAAAACGTATAGGTTAATCATGTCCCTTAAGACGTCGTTGATTAGGGCCTGAAAAACAGCTGGTGCGTTGGTGAGTCCGAAGGGCATCACCTGGTATTCGTAGTGCCCAGACGGGGTGTTAAAGGCAGTCTTCCACTCGTCTCCCTGTCGGATACGGATGAGGTGGTATGCGTTCCGTAGGTCCAACTTGGTGAAGACGGTGGCGCCTTGGAGCAGGTCGAAAGCTGTGGACATCAGCGGAAGGGGATATCGGTTGCGCACAGTGATCTTATTCAGGCCCCTGTAATCAATACATGGTCGGAGCCCCCCATCCTTCTTGCCGACAAAGAAGAAGCCGGCTCCAGCAGGTGAAGTGGAGGGTCGAATAAACCCAGAGACCAGGGCATCTTTGAGGTATTCCTCCATGGCCTTGCGTTCTGGCTGAGAGAGTGAAAACAGTCTGCCACGAGGAGGGGTAGTCCCAGGGAGCAAGTCGATGGCACAGTCGTAGGCCCGGTGCGGAGGAAGAACGGCGGCCCTGCTCTTGCTGAATACCTCCTTGAGATCCCAGTACTCTGTGGGAACTTGAGATAACTCGGTGAGATCAGGGGGCTCGGCAGGAGACACAGGAGAGCTAGAGAGCAGACAAGAGGCATGGCATGCAGGGCCCCATTCCACAACCTGGCTTGTTACCCAGTCTATGCGAGGGTTGTGGCGAGTAAGCCAAGGAAGGCCTAGAATAACTGGGAACTCAGGTGAAGGAATCAGGTGCAGGGATATTTCTTCCTTGTGACCTTGAGACTGGAGGAAAACTGGAGAAGTAACTTGGGTGACTCTTCCATCACCTAACGCTTGGCCATCGAGGGCAGACACAGACAGTGGGACTTCAAGAGGTGCAGTCGGAATATTGATGCTTTGGGCGAAGTGAATATCCATAAAGTTCCCAGCCGCCCCTGAGTCTATCAAAGCTTGACAAGAGTGGACAGACTCACCCCAGGAGATGGAGACTGGGATGTAGATTCCTTGGCCAGGGAGTCCGGGAGAGAGGGTAGGCCCCGTCACAACCCTCCCTCGGCTGGACGGGGCGGTCCTTTTCCCAAGAGTTCGGGACATGATGCTCGGAAGTGACCAGGCTTGCCACAGTAGATGCAGCACTTGTCCCTCCTTCTGCGCTCCCTCTCAGATGCGGAGAGGCGAGTACGACCCACTTGCATGGGTTCTGGACAGTCACTGAAGGAGGTAGACGGTCTCCAGGTAGAGGTAGGGAGGCTGGGGGGGCTCAAGGCTTGGTGGCGTTCTCTCATCCTGTTGTCCAGACGAATAGCATGTGAGATGAGGGTTTCGAGGTCACTTGGGCATCCAATAGAGGCCAGACCGTCCTTGATGGGGTCAGACAGACCATGGTGGAAGGCTGACACCAGGGCAGTCTCGTTCCATCCACTTACTGCTGCGAGTGTTCGGAACGAGATGGCGTAATCTGCGACGCTTCCTCCTTGCCGGATGGACATGAGCTTTCGGGCTGCGTCGGTACTGATGTCTGCCTGATCGAAGACCCGAAGCATCTCTTCAGAAAACAGCTGGAAATCAAAGCACTCAGGTCCCTGTCTTTGCCAGATAGCAGTAGCCCAGGCTCGCGCCTTACCAGCTAATAAGGTGATCACAAAGGCAATCTTGCGGCGATCCGTAGTGTAGGTGGTAGGCTGAAGCTCAAAGGTGAGTTGACACTGGGTAAGGAACTCTCGGCACTCACTGTGCTTGCCGTCATACCTCTGTGGTGCAGGAAGGCTGGGTTCGCGAGGTGAAGAAGGCAGCATTGCAGGAGGCACTGGAGCAGGAGTGGGAGCTGGATCAGGAGCAGGAACTGGATCAGGAGCAGGAGATGCAGGCAGAGATGTCAGCTGTGCCAGGGTTTTCCCAATTTGCTGAAGCAGTTCCTCGTGGCGAGCGAGGGCCTCACGTTGGCTGGTGAGCGTACGTCCATGAGCGTCCATGGTCGCTCCGAAGCGTGTCAAAGCTGCCATAATTCCCTGAAGGTTGGCCGGGTAGACAGTTGAAGCAGCCTCTGCTGAGTCGGTCATGACGGAGTCTTTCTGTTAGGGTTTTGCTGGGATTCGAACCTGGTTCGTTGGTGTGATAATCCAGCAAACCCCCACTAGGCAACCAGGGGGATGACTCAAATGCAGAGGCGTGAGGCGGAAGTAGAAAAAGAATCAAAAGGTTTATTTAAACTATATACACTATATACAGGGCAAAACAAAAGACAAAAAAAAAAACCAAAGAGTATAATCCAAAAGAAAAGCAAAGTGCAAAAATTCAAAAGCTAAGAAGATCAAAAAACACAGTACAAAGGAAACTGGAGATAAACATAACAGCACAAAGACTCCGTGACAAGAGGACTGAACTCAGGGGTATAAATAGACAAACTAATTAAGGACACAGGTGAAGATAATTAGGCAATTAACACAAACACAAGACACAGGAACAGTGGCGGCCTCTAGAGGCCAAAATAAACACGACATGAAAAGGAAATAACAGCGGCCTCTAGAGGCCAAAACAGTCCTAGTCCTAACAGGCAGTTGATTTGCTGACTTTGGGACTGTGGTTGTTGTGAATGGTTTAGATTAGATTAGATTAGATTAGATTAGATTAGATTAGATTAGATTAGATTAGATTAGATTAGATAGAACTTTATTGATCCCTTTGGGAGGGTTCCCTCAGGGAAATTAAAATTCCAGTAGCATTATTATAGGATAAACAGAGAATAGAATAGAAAAAAAGAGAGAACTTCTAGATAAATTAAGTCTTTAGAAAACTTCTAGATAAATAAGTTAAGTATTTACATATACAAATATATTAAAAAGATAGGAAAAATTCCAGCAGGAGAGGTGTTGCACATTTATATTGCACATTATCCAATATTGCTTTTTTGTCAGGCTAGGTTTTGCGCTCGGGTTTCCGTCGGCGCGGGGTTTATAGCATCAACGAAGCTGACTTTATGTTAGGACTGTTAATGTTATAGTCATGTTGTCTGTTGTTGCCCAAATGAGGATGGGTTCCCTTTTGAGTCCGGTTCCTCTTGAGGTTTCTTCCTCATGTCGTCTGAGGGAGTTTTTCCTTGCCACCGTCGCCACAGGCTTGCGTGTTGGACGGCACAGTGGTGTAGCGGTTAGCACGGTTGCCTCACAGCAAGAAGGTTCTGGGTTTGAACCCAGCGGCTGGCGAGGGCCTTTCTGTGTGGAGTTTGCATGTTGTCAGCATAGGTTTCCTCCGGGTGCTCCGGTTTCCCCCACAGTCCAAAGATGTGCAGTTAGGTTAACGTGGGGCGGCCTTGGGCTGAAGTGCCTTTGAGCAAGGTACCTAACCCCTGACTGCTCCCCGGGTGCTCTAGTGTGGCTGACATGTTTATTGTTAAAAGCGCTATACAAACAAACTTGACAATTGTAGTGAGCAGAAAAGCATCTCAGCAGGCAACAGCAGGAGAACACATTGAGTTCCAGTCCTGCAGCCAAGAACAGGGATCTTAGAATCAAGAACATGTTCCTATTAAAGTGGCCAGTGAGTGTATAAAGTGTCCTTGAGGACAGAGGTAATACATAAGTCTGCATTACAGACTTAATTCAACGTTATATTTCGAAATAAAGAGAGGTTAACATGGACAACAGTTTAGAATTAGTCTGGTTTAGGTGAGCCAGTGCGCATGCGTAGAAAACCCAACAACAAGAAGGAGGGAGCAGGAGGAGGAGGAGGAGGCGGGTTTGAGAGTGCGCATGCTGCAGAGTCAGGAAAGCTGAGGGTCTGCAATAATAACTGGAGCAACATGGCCAGACTTTTAAATACACTTCATGTGCAATTAAGAAGAGATTTGAACCTGTGCAGGAAGGTGAGGGGAGTCACAGTGCGGAGTTTCAGCTGTAAACTGCAGAAAGACACAGAGGAGAAAAAGTAAGGACTACACAAATCAGTTCTCAGGGTGTGAGTGTGAGTGTGTGTGTGTGTGAGTAAGATATAAGTGTGTCTTGCATGGCTGATGGAGTGAAAAAAAGTGATACTTTTAAATCATGTGTCAGTCTTCTTCTTCTTCTTCTTCTTCTTCTTCTTCTTCTTCTACTTCTTCTTCTTCTTCTTCTGCTTATTATTATTATTATTATTATTATTATTATTATTATTATTATTATTATTCATTTAGTGAATACCTGGGGCAGATGTAATCTCTTGAGCACCACAGACACTTCTGTGCATGCAAAATATTTTGTGAAATCATTATTCATTTTTGAACATATTGCTTTATCAATAAGACAACATTTTATTCTATGCATTTGACTGCTGAGTCAAATACTTCATTATCTCTTCGCTGCCGGTTATCAAAGTGTAGCCTGTGCACAAACATTTTTCTGTCTTTTAGAATTGTAATGAAAAAGAATAAGTGGGGCGGCACGGTGATGATGTAGTGGTTAGCACTGTCACCACACAGCAAGAAGGTTCTAGGTTCGAGCCCAGCGGCTGACGAGGGCCTTTCTGTGTGGGGTTTGCATGTTCTCGCCATGTCCTTGTGGGTTTCCTCCGGGTGCTCCGGTTTCCCCCAAAGTCCAAAGACATGCAGGTTAGACTAATTGGTGGCTCTAAATTGACCGTAGGTGTGAATGTGAGTGTGAATGGTTGTTGGTGTCTATGTATCAGCCCTGTGATGATCTGGCGACTTGTCCAGGGTGTATCCCACCTCTCGTCCATAGTCAGCTGGGATAGGCTCCAGCTTGCCTGCGACCATGCACAGGATAAGTGGCTACGGATAATGGATGGACGGATGAATAAGTGGTTTCAGAAATCCTCGGCTTTGTATATTGTGTATATTTTCATTTGCAGTACATCTTGTGCAATATTGAACGAACATCACTCACTCACTCACTCACTCACTCACTCACTCAATGCTATACAATCTACACTATGCATTCTATAGTCTATGCAGGTCTATAGAGGATTTCGACATGACGTCACAGGTCACATGACGCCCCGGTGTCCGCCATTTTGAAGGTCAAGCTAGCTAATGTCAACAACATAGTAGCTGGTATGTTACTGTAGCAATGTTTACGTTCAGTCATTTGGATGACTGTTGAAACCTTTCAGTCTCAAGTTTTTCCTTTACTGTATTTACTAGTTTACTGAGCTAGCGCGCTCGGGCAGGCTGGGAGCGAGTGCGCTAGCTCGGGCAGGCTGGGAGCTCAGTAAACTAGTAAATACAGTAAAGGAAAAACTTGAGACTGAAAGGTTTTAACAGTCATCCAAATGACTGAACGTAAACATTGCTACAGTAACATACCAGCTACTATGTTGTTGACATTAGCTAGTGCTAACAGCTAGCTGCTAGTGCACTGCTACAACTACACCGACCATAATAATAATACAGTTCTTGGTCATTGCCTGGTAACAGCAAATTTATAACGGGACATGTCTCAACAGACTAAGAAGTTATTTCAATGACATTTAATAACATTTTGTTTATCCTGAGGACCAAAAGTAAATGAAAATGTGAACAAACCTTAGCTGTAATAAGATGGCGACCACCGGCTCCAGGGACGACCCGCTGATGTAGGCATGTTACCCAGCCTGGTTTTTAACGACATAGGTATACAGATCATGTGGGCCGAAGTCAGGTAAAGACGAGGGCTTCGTGTACTTCCGTACGTCAGTGAACAATCCCGGTGGAAGCAGGTAAACGTCGTTCTCTAAGCCTGCTAACCTCAATTTTTGCAAATACCTCTCCCTCTGCTCGCCCTGTAAATGCCCTACGTCGCTGGATAGTGAAGGTGTTTTCTGCATCTCGCTCCTTTTTCTTTTATGTTTTTTCCCTGGTATTTCCCACACGCCTGACTGCAGGTCAGGAAGATCACCCGCGCTGCAGCGCTGCAAAGCCAGAAAAAGATAGCCTGGTAACGTGTACGGATCACGTACACCGGCATCATTGATTTTCTGGTGATATCGCTTCTTACTCGCGTCATCTAGGCCGGATAAAATATTTGACAATGAGACTTCGTCATGATCAACAGTGTATCACTACCGGTAGTCGCCATATTTGTGACCGTTAAAATGGCACCGTCTACTTGTTGACATGGCAACGGTCACGTGGGTCGAAAAACTCTATATAAAATATGCCTACGACATTGTTCTTATATTACATTGTTTTTACATTGTCGTTATTTTATTTGTGATGATTTATCTTCCATTTTCTACTTGAGCATCATGTGAATGTGCAAACTAAGAATTTCTTTGTACAATCAAGTTTGCACATATGATTATAACCTTCTTGAGTCTTGAACCTAAATTGGAGTCGGCTTTAATTAAGTCCAGGGATGCCAGACTTCTTCATTATCACCATCATTTGTTTGTTTGTTCATCTGTATCCTCGTCAGGGTGAGAGTGGATCAAGACCCGATCTCTGGAACACTGTCCCTGTGTCTGAAATCGCTCCCTACTCATTATATAGTGAGGACGCCATTTTGTAGTGCTGTCCGAAATGTTAGTGAGGATTATTTACACCCTAAGGACTCTTGCAGTGGTGCTTTTGTGGCTGGGGACTGCAGTTGACTTGCTGACTTTAGGGCTACGGTTGTCGCGAACGGTTTTGCGCTCGGGTTTCCGTCGGTGGGGGGTTTATAGCATCAACGAAGCTGACTTTATGTTAGGACTGTTAATGTTACAGTCATGTTGTCTGTTGTTGCCCAAATGAGGATGAGTTCCCTTTTGAGTCTGGTTCCTCTCGAGGTTTCTTCCTCATGTCGTCTGAGGGAGTTTTTCCTTGCCACCGTTGCCACAGGCTTGCTCATTGGGGATAGATTAGATTAGGGATAAAATTAGCTCATATTTTAAGTCGTTTAAATTCTGTAAAGCTGCTTTGCGACAATGTTTATTGTTAAAAGCGCTATACAAATAAACTTGACTTGACTTGACTTGACTTGACCTATATAGTGTACTCAAAGTATCCCACAATGCATCACGAAAAGAAGTGTATAATGGTCACTAACCAAGCAATATATCCCATCATGCATTGCAGTTGTGCTGAAAGAAATCAAATTAAAAGTCTCAAATTTGATTTAATAAAATGCAGCGGCAAAGAAGAAAGTATTCAACATTGATTAAAAAAGAACTGAAAGATGCAGGTACTTTGAATTGATTAATGTGTGAAATACGCTCAGTATAATATGAATTTATCACAAAAATACATCTCATCTCATTATCTCTAGCCGCTTTATCCTGTTCTACAGGGTCGCAGGCAAGCTGGAGCCTATCCCAGCTGACTATGGGCGAAAGGCGGGGTACACCCTGGACAAGTCGCCAGGTCATCACAGGGCTGACACATAGACACAGACAACCATTCACACTCACATTCACACCTATGCTCAATTTAGAGTCACCAGTTAACCTAACCTGCATGTCTTTGGACTGTGGGGGAAACCGGAGCACCCGGAGGAAACCCACGCGGACACGGGGAGAACATGCAAACTCTGTACAGAAAGGCCCTCGCCGGCCACGGGGCTTGAACCCGGACCTTCTTGCTGTGAGGCGACAGCGCTAATCACTACACCACCATGCCGCCTTACAAAAATACATGCATGTATTAATTATTTTGAAAACCCACCAGCTGACTGATCTGGCACGTTTTAATTGTGTGACAGTAATGACATAAATACCAGCGCGACGGACTAGTGTCCGAAAGCGTTTTTTAAAAAAATTTTTATTTTACCAATGAGCTCAGTATATAGTCCTCTATATAGTAATTCCCTATATAGGGAGTAGGGAGTAGTGAACGAGTGAGCGATTTCGGACACAGGGTAAGTGGAAGGACATCATCCACCCACAAATAGTTTCTGTTTTACTTCCCATCATTCTCCATCCTCTGTCCTTTTCTTTCTCTCAGCGATAGAGGTGTAGGTGCTTTGGGGAAGAGGCTGAAGGATACCGCCGAGACTCTGATCATCGGAGGAGGATGTGTCGGTGTGAGTCTGGCCTACCATCTGGCCAAAGCCGGACAGAAGGATGTGGTGCTTCTGGAGAAGTCCGAGCTGACTGCTGGATCTACCTGGCATGCTGTAGGTCTTAAACAACTGAAAGAAACCCACCATATTCGGCACACTGAGATTTAGAGAATTTGAGATTTAAATATTTAATTTAAACAGAAATCACAGTTCTGTTTTGGTGATACTCATAGAAGCCCCGCCCCCTTCCCTGGTAAACTCTTGTCACATGGCTTGTATTTGGATACTGCAACCTGATTGGCTCGTACGATTTCTGATACAACACTGGTCAGATTTTTCGATTATTTTTTCTGAGCTTCTTGGTTTTTTTAAAAAAAAAAAGGCAACAAAACTACTACACTGACATTTTTTTGCAACAATCTCTAATTAGCACTCAAATTATTGTAATTCCCCAAAAAGCATTTAATCTTGAAAAAACCTCCACATTTTACAAGTTTATGGTACGTTATTGTAAAATGGATAATGTATTAAGTAATGTACATCCTCAGTACGGGCGGCACGGTGGTGTAGTGGTTAGCGCTGTCGCCTCACAGCAAGAAGGTCCTGGGTTCGAGCCCCGGGGCCAGCGAGGGCCTTTCTGTGTGGAGTTTGCATGTTCTCCCCGTGTCCGCGTGGGTTTCCTCCGGGTGCTCCGGTTTCCCCCACAGTCCAAAGACATGCAGGTTAGGTTAACTGGTGACTCTAAATTGACCGTAGGTGTGAGTGTGAATGGTTGTCTGTGTCTATGTGTCAGCCCTGTGATGACCTGGCGACTTGTCCAGGGTGTACCCCGCCTTTCGCCCCTAGTCAGCTGGGATAGGCTCCAGCTTGCCTGCGACCCTGTAGAAGGATAAAGCAGCTAGAGATAATGAGATGAGATGAGAGACATCCTCAGTACAACAACTATAAGAACTTACGCTCGTAAGCAATTGTTTCCAGCAGTAAATGAACTTTTGGGACTTTATTCAGTGTGACGGTGCTGACAGTATGATGATCATGTATATAACGATGATGATGATGTTTCTGTCTGCAGGCTGGACTGACGACTTACTACCATCCAGGGATCAATGTAAAGAAGATTCATTATTACAGCATTAAACTGTATGAGCAGCTGGAGGCAGAGACAGGCCAGGTAAGACATTAAAGAGCAGGTTGGAAATGACAGGAAGTGTATCAATCAATCAATCAATCAATGGTCTTTAATTAAATAAAACATATCCATATCTTTTTTTACGTAACAAAGCCGAAGACAAAAAATATTCAACAATAAACACTAAAAATTCGTAAACGCCAAGAATAAAAAAACACTTCAGAAATTCTAATACGCTGGTAATTAAAGCTAGACTGCCTTTTAGATTTTTCAAGTGTAGGTCATAAAAAGAATTTTCCCCGACAGCCAGTTATTTTTGTTTAGTGGACGGAAAGCTACTGCATACAAATCACAGACTTCCAATTTTATTAGTTTTTTTTCTCATAGAACAATTAATGAATTCAGGGCCATGTGGCCCTAAATTCTCAGCTATTTTTTCCTGCTTCACCGTGACCCAATTCAAGACACTACGTCATGCATCACATGGTGGGCTTTCTCCATTCACTCAAGGTATTGTGGGATACAAATTTGAAATAGGAGAGAAAAATGGAGGACACGAATGAAACGTGAAAGACCGACTAGAGTAACAGAAAGTGAGAAGAAAAGATGTTATGTTATATACGAAGGAAAGGAAACGCAGGACCAAACTAATAAATATTGGCGCTCAGCGAGCACCTCGGTGTGATCAGCTGTTCGTTTAGTGACAGAATGATGGAACTGTCAGTGCACGCTCAAAGGTAAACCTGCGCATGCGCACACACACACACACACACACACACGGACTTCCTCTGTCTGCTTGACTGCATGAAGCGAGCGATTTCATGCACATTATTTGCTTTAATCCCCTCAAATTAAATAACTTCCCAGCCACAGAATGGCCTGATATTTAGTGAGATATTACAGAAATAAACATACATCACAATGACCAAATTTCAGACGGAACTAAATTTCACAGATTTTATGAAATCGAAAAGCCGCCTAGCTTTAAATCTATCTGTATGAACTTTACAGCGCTGTGACTGGTTGTTTCTTAAATTGTATGTCGTCTTCTTTTGGGGGGGGGGGGGGGGGGCTTTTTCCACCTTTATTGGATAGGACAGTGTAGAGACAGGAAATGAGCAGGAGAGAGACAGGGAGGGATCGGGAAATGACCTCGGGTCGGAATCGAACCTGGGTCCCCGGATTTATGGTACGGCGCCTTATCTACCTGAGCCACGACGCCCCAGTATGTCATCTTCTTAATTCGTGGAATTGTGATTGTTCATTGCTGTCAGTTTCTTGATGTTCCTGTCTTGTTTTTCTAACAACATATGTTGTTAGATATCTTTTCGCTCGCTGATGTACTTTCACTTCCAGTATCTGTCCAAAGAATTTTGAATGATGGTGTATCTTGTACTTGTATCTTAAAAATGCTTCGTGGTGATACGATGCTGTGACTATAATGCTGTTTTCTTGTTCTGAATCCAACCACCTTTTTCATTCCACTCGTCAGATTTTACTATACATTGTACTTTGTGTACGTACATTAGACAGACATTGTTTTAAAAACCAGGAACGTGTGTGTGTGTGTGTGTAGTGGACAAAGCTAATTAAAGCTGCCTGTTAACTCTCCTGCTTGGTACATAAAGTCAAATAAAGACTCCAGCCTGACCTAAATATCTTTTATATCTGTTGTGAAGAGAAAAACACCAGCTAAACGTTGGACATCAACTCGCTGGCTTGTTGTTGAGGACACAAACACTATGTGCTAAGGCACTTTCTCAGAAATGGATAATGACTATGTGAGTCATCCCTCTGGTGGGAATGTATTTACTCATTTGTGTCTGTTTTAATGCATTTAACTAGCAAACTGGTGAGCAATACATTATTATATTACATTAGCTACCATTTGGGCAGCACAGTGGTGTAGTGGTTAGTGCTGTCGCCTTACAGCAAGAAGGTCCGGGTTCGAGCCCCGTGGGTGGCGAGGGCCTTTCTGTGTGGAGTTTGCATGTTCTCCCCGTGTCCGTGTGGGTTTCCTCCGGGTGCTCCGGTTTCCCCCACAGTCCAAAGACATGCAGGTTAGGTTAACTGGTGACTCTAAATTGACCGTAGGTGTGAATGTGAGTGTGAATGGTTGTCTGTGTCTATGTGTCAGCCCTGTGATGACCTGGCGACTTGTCCAGGGTGTACCCCGCCTTTCGCCTGTAGTCAGCTGGGATAGGCTCCAGCTTGCCTGCGACCCTGTAGAACAGGAAAAAGCGGCTAGAGATAATGAGATGAGATGAGATTAGCTACCACTTTTTTTTTTTAGCTTACTCTGGGCAATCAAAACATGGCAATGGCATTTTGGTGGATACATTTATGATTAGGATTTATTCACTTCACTAAAGACATTTACAGGTGCTGACAGCAAATCAATCAAGGTCCTTCCCACGCCATGTGGCAGTGCCAATCTCCGTAGCCCTCGGCCTCTCGCCTATTACATAGCTAGGGTTACAGCAGGGGGGCTAGCCCTTTGGTAACCATGAGAGTTTGACTTCCCACTCACATCTGTATTGCAGTGTGCCTTGCCAGACAGCAGTAGGTACCATTTTTATGATGGCCTTTGGTATGACATGACCGTGAGTAGAACTTGCAATCTCCCGATCAAGAGGCAGACACGCTAACCACTAGGCCAACTCACTGGTAGCAAAGTCATCTGAAATTAAAATTTTTTTTTATTATGCATGGCATTTTCCTGTGTCTTGCAAGAACAATATCATACAGACGAGACGTGATTGTTTTGATTTCCTGAGTGTTGCTTTTCTCCATTTTGGGCCGTTTTCCTGCCTCTTGAGGTAAACAGTATGGCCCTGTTTACGAACACAAGCGAGGAACTTTAACTAATTAGCATAACTATGGAACTGCGTCACACCAAGATGGCGACGTGCAGAAAACATCGTGACCCTGCATCGACCTCGGAGAGTTTTGAGTCACAGGGATGTAATTTGTAGTTGAATAGGTCCGTGAAACAAAAGACGAATATATCTTTTCTCTGTTCCTGCTTGTGTGTTCTCGTTTCTTTCTCTGTAAGATCAAAACATTAGGTGTATAATAACTCCATACTCGCTACCGTGGAGTCGAGCCCATGCGTTCTAAGGCTAAGATAGCTAAGCGCTAGCTAGAATGATTTAGTTATCTGTCCAGAAAAATGACACGTCATCTCTCTAACCTTGCTCTATCTTGCAGTTGCACTCACTAGGCAGGCTTTCTTTCTCTTTTCCGCTGGAGAGAGAGCCGAGTCCGCTGTGTTCGCCCACGCCGACTTGTTTTGGTTAAAAGTGGGTCAAACACCAAACTCCCCATGGTGGTTATGTGATATTGTTGCTCACTTGCTTCGGCGATCTCCGTAATCATAAAATGCGGGACGCTTTTTATCTCAGCAAAACATTTAAACACAGGATACACGGTGTGTGTGTGTGCAACAGTGAAACATCTCAAAACTCCAGCAGCGATAGAAATCGAACATTTTGCCCAGAATTCAACTGTGCAGTCAGAACCTTTAACTGTATTTTTTTTTTTTTTAGCGGGCGCAATAATAATAAATACCAAATAATTACTTTCCGGTACACACCAGTAACATTTATAGTGGGAAACATTTAAGTTGATGTAAGTTGAATGGTTCTTTAGGCAGCCAGAAAATTTCTCTTATTGCATTACTTTAAATCAATCAATCAGTCCTTCCGAGGTTCTTATTAACACTGAGAAGATTTCCAAACAAGTTTCATTATAAAGAATGCGGGAGTAATGATGTGACGGTAATGTAGAGTAATGGTTCCAGGCTGTGGGCTTCCATCAACCAGGAAGTGTGAGGATTGCCTCAACTCCGGTTCGAGTGGACGAGATGAAGTACCAGATGGCCCGCACTCACTGGCACCCCACACCACAGTTCTTCATCGAACCTGAGAAAGTCCACGAGCTCGTCCCTCTGCTCAACAAGGACAAGGTGAGGAGGAACCAAATTTGGTTTACACTGTATGAATTTAATTTGGGGAAAAAAAAACCCTCTGTGCATCATTGTTCTCTCTGTTCCTCAGGTCTTAGCAGGTTTGTACACTCCCGGTGATGGACACATTGATCCGTACTCTCTCACCATGGCTCTCGCTGCAGGAGCTCGGATGTACGGCGCCCAGATCTACAACCCCGCCCCTGTGACCGGTCTCGTCCCGACACCTGATGGCAGATGGGATGTCCAGACACCTTACGGTATCATCCGCGCCAACCGCATTGTCAACGCCACAGGTTAGTTCTACAGCCTGCTTCGAAGGTGAATTCAAGATCACGTCAAATCCAGTTCGGCTAATCTGTATGAAGAACGAGCCTCAGCACTGATCACGACAGAATTCATTCATTTCACTTTTACTTCTCAAAACTAGCCCACATTTTGCATTTACATAACAGACTGATGTTGCTGCTTGCACATTTTTTTCTCTGCTCCTGCTTCTCTCATGCTCTTGTTTTATATTTATGGCTCCCTGCTGAGAGTAGATCTGCTCTCAATTTGCTTGCCTGAACCGTCTCACAGAGGCTGGACTGTGACTTCACGTTGCCGCCTTCCCTATCAGCCAATCAGGTTTCGCCAGCGAGCCGAGCCGAGCCAACAGCACTGATGCACAAAAAATTAAAATGCCAGCGTGTAAATCTGTTCTGTTTATTTTGGCACACTATAACTTAACTAAGTGAAGCTGATGAAATTGACTGAATTAAAAAAAAAAGATTTTCCTTCTTGCATTTCCTTCTTTCTCACTCTTTGTGCATAAATATCCCTTTTTCCCTTCTCCCTCAATAGCCTTGTCTTCCTGACTCTACAGCTCTCTTTACTTTCTTCCCCTTTACTCTTTAGTTCTGACTCTCCACGTGTTCTTCCAAGAATCATTCCTCAGTTTACTTTCTAATTTTGTACCCTGGACTGGACCTGAAACCTAAAACGAAAAAAAAAAAGAGAACGCACATAGCTAAGATGTCAGACCTGGTCAGCGTCAAAGCTCAAGGTCTCTGGAACATCTGTTAGGTTTCTATTAGAGAGCTTGTTCTCTTCACCCTGTTTGCACTCCAGTACAGTTGATTTTGCAGCTTAATTCATTGGACGCTTCTTTTAAATCACTTGATGAATTAACGTAACAAGCTGTATGTTAAATTTTTACTCAGCTACTCTGGAACTACATTGAGTTTTCAGCTTTAGTAGTAACTGTTAGTTTTGCATCGCTCTGCATTTACCAGGGGGCGGCACGGTGGTGGAATGGTTAGCACTGTCGCTTCACAGCAAGAAGGTCCTGGGTTCGAGCCCAGCGGCCGGCGAGGGGCTTTCTGTGTAGAGTTTGCATGCTCTCCGTGTGGGTTTTCTCCAAAGACATGCAGGTTAGGTTAACTGGTGACTCTAAATTGACCGTAGGTGTGAATGGTTGTCTGTGTCTATGTGTCAGCCCTGTGATGACCTGGCGACTTGTCCAGGGTGTACCCCGCCTTTCGCCCGTAGTCAGCTGGGATAGGCTCCAGTTTGCCTGCGACCCTGTAGAACAGGATAGAGCGGCTACAGATAATGGACGGATACGTTTACCGGTGTATTTGTGAATTTATTGAAAGATAAGATAACATTGGCTTAATCCCAGGTGGAAAGTTCCAGTGTTACGGCAGCAAAGTGCAAAGGACAAATAAATTATCTAGCACTAAATAAACAATACAGTCCATATCATGTATTTACTTAAAAGACGGTTTCTTAAAAAAATTCCTGTATTTTTTTTTTTTGAAACGAGGACATTGATGGAGAACTGCCAAATGGAAAATCACCTCAAAAAAACAACAGAGGCCATTTGATATGGGAGTGTTTGAATGAGAGTGTGTGTGCATGCAAGAAACTCATCAGCACCTGTGTGAACTAGTTTTGCTTGTAAGGTGACTGATTTACTTACTGACAGACGTCTATACACACTTACACACTTAAGTACCGATTTATTGACTTATGTACCTACTTACTGACCGCCTGACTGACTTGCTGACTTTCTTCCTGAATTAACTGATGAACTGACTTACTGAATTACTCCCTGATTAACTTCCAGATGTATTAATATACAATCCTGTGCAAAAGTCTAAGGCACATGTAAAGAAATGCTGTAGACCAAAAATGGCTTAAAATTAAAGCTAGACCGCGTTTTAGGTTTTTCAAGTGTAGGTCATAAAAAGAATTTTCCCCGACACCCAATTATTTTTGTTTAGTGGACCAAAAGCTACTGAATTCGAATCACAGACTTCCAATTTTATTAGTTTTTTAATAGAACAATTAATGAATTTATCTCCACATGGCCCTAAATTCTCCGCTATTTTTTCCTGCTTCACCATGACCCAATACAAGATACTACGTCATGCATCACATGGTGGTGGGCTTTCCCTGTTCGCATAAGGCATTGTGGGATACAAATTTGAAACAGGAGAGAAAAATGGAGGACGTGAGTGTGCGAATGAAACGTGAAAGACCGACTACAGTAACGGAAAGAAAGCGAGAAGAAAAGACGTTATGTTATAAGCGAAGGAAAGGAAACGCAGGACCAAACTAATAAATATCGGCGCTCAGCGAGCACCTCGGTGTGATCAGCTGTTCATTTAGCGACAGAATGATGGAACTGTCAGTGCATGCTCAAAGAGAAACCTGCGCATGCGCACACACACACACACGGACTTCCTCTGTCTGCTTGACTGCGCGAAATAGCGAGCGATTTCATGCACATTATTTGCTTTAATCCCCTCAAATTAAATAACTTCCCAGCCACAGAATGGCCTGATATATTTTTTTGAGATATTACAGAAATAAACATACATCACAATGACCACATTTCAGAGGGAACTAAATTTCGCCGATTTTATGAAATCGAAAGGCCGTCTAGAGTTAATGAAATGAAATGTTTCGACATTTAAAAAAATACTATAAGCAGTAATCAGTAAGCCATAATAAATGAAACAAAGTCAATATTTGGTGTGAGACGACCCTTTGCTTTAAAAAAACAAACAGTCGTCTGAGGTCCAGTGAGTGCAGTTTTATGCGGAAATGAGCTGTAGGTTTTCCTGAGCATCTTACAGAACCAGACACAGTTCTTCTGGACACTTTGACTGTCACACTCGCTTCTTCATTTTGCACCAAAATTTTGCCAGTAACCTTCATTATGGTTTCTTTTTTAATCTGAAAAATGCTCTCTTATGGAATATATGTAATATGCTACTCAGATCCAATTTTTTTCCTGTATCATTTAAGTTTCTGCTGGAAAAAACAATGTTTGTATGAAAAAAAAAGGGTGCCTAAGACTTCTGCACAGGACTGTAATCTTGTTGTGAATGACCTTATAGCCAACGTCAGAACTGCTGGTACGGTATGAACTGATATCTCCTGACCAGTCAGAACTGGAGGATTCAGCAGTGTTGTGGTATAAACTGTTTTAAAAGAACGTCTACAGGAAACCAGAATGCACAGGGTTAAACGTGCAGATAAGTTGTTTGGATAATTTAATGCACTTTTAATGTTAACCGATTTAACTGTTATTCAACATTTTGTGTGATACATACTGAGTTGGACTGCAGGCACAGAAGGTACCACGTTGCAAGATTAACCCATTCAGCCACATGGGGTTATTTTTATTAGCATGTCTGTAAGCTGTTGAGTGATGTGAAATATGTATTCGAAGAGATGGTTGTAAGTTTGGTGTGATTGCACACACCCTACACACCACCATACAGTATGATTTACAAGCTACAGAGAAAGAGAGAGAGAGAGCGAGCACGAGAGCAAGGGGGCGTGCAAAGTTACAAACAACTGCTCACTCAATGAGAAGGTTACCTCAGGAGACTTTGGAGCGTTGTGTAACCAGAGATAATCATTCAGCCAGAAGTACAAATTCTTTTTTTTTTTGAGCCTAAATTGTCCGTGTGCCAGTTAAAAGCTTAACCATTGCCACATGTCCAGCTGTTTTATGAAGCATTTCTTGCTCTCTCTCTCTCTCTCTCTCTCTCTCTCTCGCCTCTCTTTTTTTTTTTTACATTTTACACTGCAGACAGCCGTGAGAATAGTTAACTCTGATGAGTAACAGTTCAGTGAGTCCAGACTAACAATATTGCATTAAAACTTAAAGCTAGACGGCCTTTTGATTTCATAAAGTCATTAAAATTTAGTTCCTTCTGAATTGTGGTCATTGTGATATATGTTTATTTCTGTAATATCTCACAAAATATCAGGCCATTCTGTTCTGTGGCTGGGAAGTTATTTAATTTGAGGGGATTAAAGCAAATAATGTGCATGAAATCGCTCGCTATTTCGCGCAGTCAAGCAGACAGAGGAAGTCCGTATGTGTGTGCGCCAGTGGCGGCTGCTGGTTTTTAAAACAGGGGAAGCCCATTTTACGCATTCATCGTAAAACCTGTAGGCCAGATATCAAAGCATAGAAAGGTGTGCCCCATTAGCATAGTGAACTAGACAACCCTACCTAGTGGCAGAAAGTATTTTTGCTTGTACATTTCATGTTATAGTCTGGCTTGCCAGGCTAGTGCCTCATATCCTTAATCAAAAATATCAAACATCCAAAAATCACTGGCTATTCAACGAAGAGCCTTGAACATCATACCCTGATATGCAACACAGAGTCTTTAACACAACACCCAGCTGTGCAACACATCCTTGAACATCTTCTGCAACACAGTCTGGAAATTCATAACCAGGTAGGCTATGCAACACACAGAACCTTGAATATTATACCCAGGTATAACCTATAACACAGAACCCACCATTCTCTTAACATTACTGAACAATATACACACTTCAGATTCATGAACATGAACACTATTTATACACAAATTCTGCCCTCCGCTCCTTTTCCAGAAAATGGTCTGTGACCCTGTCATACCAGCTGGTTGTGCTTTCCAGAGACTTCACCAATTTCTGTTAGCAGCTAGCACTGCAGATCCCAATAAGGCTCAAGCTAGCCTACAACCAGATTGAACTACAAATGAAATAAACGAGTGAATTCGCGAATGATCAAACTGATAGAATGGATGAAAGTTAACGGAGCACAACGAGTAATATTTACATTTATTTACAGAGTAATGTACAGAGACATCAATGAGAAGAACCGTTTATATGAAAAGAAATTCGGACAGCACTTTGGCACACGACTACACTTTCTCGACATCCGCTAGGGACTGACTGATCATACTTCCGTGTTCCTCACCGAAGTACCGCCCTCCTCATGTCTTTCAAACACTACCTCCAATAATCCTTTATCAGCCCGGCTTCTTGTCCCTCCCACTGTCTCGTTTAGTCCCAGAGAAGCCCGGCTTCCCTGGAAGTGACGATTTTGTTGATTTTAACCAATAACAACTAGCCGAAATTGGCTGTTCAGAGCCGTCTCGTAGACTGCAACGGATACCCGGCTGCCGATCAGTGTTGCCAGATACTGCTGACGTTTTCCACCCCAAAATATGTTCAAAACCCGCCAAAATGCACTTAAAACCGCCCAATCTGGCAACACTGCTGCCAGTCCATAGAGCCCATTGAAATAAGAAAGGTTACAGCCTGGCAGCAAAGGTGATTCTCGTAGCGAACTGCAAGTTCGTCAGACATCACTCAAATAAGTTACAGGATAGTTATGAACATAAATACAATCTTGGGCATATATTATGTTATGCAAGTTATTGTTTTAATGAGAATTCAACGTTGTAGACGCCGCAGTTTGGGGAGAGAATTTTAGGGGAAGCTCGGCTTCCCTTGTTGTCTCTGAGAAATCGCCCCTGGTGTGCGCGCATGCACAGGTTTACCTTTGACCGCGCACTGACAGTTCCATCATTCTGTCGCTAAACGAACAGCTGATCACACCGAGGTGCTCGCTGAGCGCCGATATTTATTAGTTTGGTCCGGCGTTTCCTTTCCTTCGTATATAACATAATGTCTTTTCTTCTCGCTTTCTTTCCGTTACTGTAGTCGGTCTTTCACGTTTCATTCGCACACTCACGCCCTCCATTTTTCTCTCCTGTTTCAAATTTGTATCCCACAATGCCTTGTGCGAACAGGGAAAGCCCACCAGCATGTAATGCATGACATAGTATCTTGTATTGGATCGTGGTTAGTGGTGTGCGGTATTATCGGTATACCGATATATCGCGGTGCAGCTTGAAAAAGATACGTATCGCGGTATGAGTTTGACATAGTTCGTCTAATCATGGAACTGTTGAAAATATTTGATCAACTGCTTTTGTTTTTTTATTTCAATGTATAAATCTCGAATAATATAATAATTCACTAGCGTATTTATTGTTTTTGAGACGATAAATAAATAGAAGGTTCCAGAATCCCTTGCTCGAATGCGAAAAATAGTTGCTTGGTCACGCTTTCAAAATGGCAGCCTCCGTCGGCGCCGATGACTACAAGTTCAGCATTGTGAAAAATCCTAAGGGAAAGGCTGCTGTTTGGCAGCATTTCAGCTTAATTATTTGGAAGGGGGAAAGCAGGAGCGAAGAAAACGTTGCTGGGTGCAAAATTTGCAAAGCTATAGTTAAGCGTAGTGGGGGAACAACTAATCTAACAACACATTTGAGATGCCATTATCCGAGTGTTTCGGCTGTTTCGTCGTGCAGCGCTGTTAATAACAAAACCCCCATGGAATTACAACAGACCGTGCAACAGACGAGAACTCTACATATTTCACATTCTGCGCCAAAACAACAAACTAGAAATAATGCATTTTCTAGTACCAAGAAATACGAGAGTACATCTGAAAAAGCACAACGAATCACTTCTAAAATAGCAAGATTCATCGTGAAAGAGACGAGGCCATACAGCATGGTGGAATCCAAGGAGTTCAGGGAAATGCTAGATGAATGTGAGCCCCGGTATCAAGTGCCATCTAGAAAAACTTTCTCAGAGGTCGTCATTCCCAAAATGTATTCCCAAGTTTATGAAGAAGTTACAACCCCGATTCCAAAAAAGTTGGGACAAAGTACAAATTGTAAATAAAAATGGAATGTAATAATTTACAAATCTCAAAAACTGATATTGTATTCACAATAGAACATAGACAACAGATCAAATGTCGAAAGTGAGACATTTTGAAATTTCATGCTAAATATTGGCTCATTTGAAATTTCATGACAGCAACACATCTAAAAAAAATTGGGACAGGGGCAAGAAGAGACTGGAAAAGTTAAAGGTACAAAAAAGAAACAGCTGGAGGACCAAATTGCAACTCATTAGGTCAATTGGCAATAGGTCATTAACATGACTGGGTATAAAAAGAGCATCTTGGAGTGGCAGCGGCTCTCAGAAGTAAAGATGGGAAGAGGATCACCAATCCCCCTAATTCTGCGCCGACAAATAGTGGAGCAATATCAGAAAGGAGTACGACAGTGTAAAATTGCAAAGAGTTTGAACATATCATCATCTACAGTGCATAATATCATCAAAAGATTCAGAGAATCTGGAAGAATCTCTGTGCGTAAGGGTCAAGGCCGGAAAACCATACTGGGTGCCCGTGATCTTCGGGCCCTTAGACGGCACTGCATCACATACAGGCATGCTTCTGTATTGGAAATCACAAAATGGGCTCAGGAATATTTCCAGAGAACATTATCTGTGAACACAATTCACCGTGCCATCCGCCGTTGCCAGCTAAAACTCTATAGTTCAAAGAAGAAGCCGTATCTAAACATGATCCAGAAGCGCAGACGTCTTCTCTGGGCCAAGGCTTATTTAAAATGGACTGTGGCAAAGTGGAAAACTGTTCTGTGGTCAGACGAATCAAAATTTGAAGTTCTTTATGGAAATCAGGGACGCCGTGTCATTCGGACTAAAGAGGAGAAGGACGACCCGAGTTGTTATCAGCGCTCAGTTCAGAAGCCTGCATCTCTGATGGTATGGGGTTGCATTAGTGCGTGTGGCATGGGCAGCTTACACATCTGGAAAGACAGCATCAATGCTGAAAGGTATATCCAGGTTCTAGAGCAACATATGCTCCCATCCAGACGACGTCTCTTTCAGGGAAGACCTTGCATTTTCCAACATGACAATGCCAAACCACATACTGCATCAATTACAGCATCATGGCTGCGTAGAAGAAGGGTCCGGGTACTGAACTGGCCAGCCTGCAGTCCAGATCTTTCACCCATAGAAAACATTTGGCGCATCATAAAACGGAAGATACGACAAAAAAGACCTAAGACAGTTGAGCAACTACAATCCTACATTAGACAAGAATGGGTTAACATTCCTATCCCTAAACTTGAGCAACTTGTCTCCTCAGTCCCCAGACGTTTACAGACTGTTGTAAAGAGAAAAGGGGATGTCTCACAGTGGTAAACATGGTCTTGTCCCAACTTTTTTGAGATGTGTTGTTGTCATGAAATTTAAAATCACCTAATTTTTCTCTTTAAATGATACATTTTCTCAGTTTAAACATTTGATATGTCATCTATGTTCTATTCTGAATAAAATATGGAATTTTGAAACTTCCACATAAGTGCATTCCGTTTTTATTTACAATTTCTACTTTGTCCCAACTTTTTTGGAATCGGGGTTGTAAAACCAACTTACAATATGCTGAATTGTTAAGGAATTTGTTTTACTGCAAACACAATCTGTTAATCATAGTAACACACGTATGCATAAATTACTTATTTTATCTGATTCTGATTTATTTTCTTGAATTAATTTGACCATCAGGAGGTAACTGGAATAAAACTTAAAACAAGTTGTGTTTTAAACAGCACAATTTTGCATTTCGTTATGTGGTAGAATATATAAATCATAATAAAATCAGTAACTTAAGTATGCTGAAGCCCAGTGTGAAGTTGACTTTATCTAGGGTAGGACATTATTGATGTTAGACAATCTTATATCTGGCTGGAAGTGACAGCCTTTTACTCGTGTTTTTCCATTCTTTACAAAAAGCTGCCAGATGTGTTGTGATTTTTTTCCCTCTATGCTCAAACATTACAGTGTTTGTCTAACATTATTTTTTATTATTCAAATTTGTGTAGATTGACTACATTGTAATTTCTTTTACACACGGGCTATTTAGCAAACTACTAGTACATGTAACTAGTTAAATAGTTAATTGTTTAATAATGATTACATTTGTTTCCTTACATAATTGTTTTGCTTAACGAAAAGAAGTGCCATTCTTAGACTAAAATATCATGATACGTATCATAATACGCTGATCATGTATCAAAAATTCTCGTGATACCCATCCCTAATCATGGTGAAGCAAGAAAAAAATAGGAGAGAATTTAGGGCCATGTGGCCCTAAATTCATTAATTGCTCTATGAGACAAAAAAAAAAACCTAATAGATTGGAAGTCTGTGATTTGAATTCAGTAGCTTTCGGTCCACTAAACAAACATAACTGGGTGTCTTTTTTTTTTTGACCTACACTTGAAAAATCCGAAAGGCAGTCTAGCTTTAAAGTGGCTAAGTTAGGGCATCAGTTAAAATACATGTCTCATCTCATCTCATTATCTCTAGCCGCTTTATCCTGTTCTACAGGGTCGCAGGCAAGCTGGAGCCTATCCCAGCTGACTACGGGCGAAAGGCGGGGTACACCCTGGACAAGTCGCCAGGTCATCACAGGGCTGACACTAATACCCCTTTTCCACCAAATCGGTTCCAGGGCTGGTTCGGAGCCAGTGCTGGTGCTGGTTCACAACTCGTTCAACTTGCGAGCCAGCTGAGAACCAGTTTGCTTTTCCATCGCTCGCGGTCCTAAGAGAAGACACGTCATTACGTCGCTGTATACGTCAGTTACGTCGTTGTATACGTCATTACGTCGCTGTATACGTCAGTTACGTCACTACGTTTGCATAAACCTTGGCACGAATATCGAAGCAAAAACAACGTGGAAGAAGCAGCAGCAGCAGCAACAACAATAATAATAATGGATGACTTCGCGTTTGTACAGCTGCTGCTTCTCGTCACTTAAAAATGGTGATCTTTCGCGGTCTTGTTATTGTTGTCGGTCTTAACAACTCCGCCCCCCCCGCTGACGTAAGCGGTTCTTTCCTCTGGCCCAGCAGAGAGTTGGTGCTAGCCTGGAACCAGTTTTTCTGGCCCCAGAGCCAGTTCTTTGTCAGTGGAAACAGAAAACCCGGTTCCAAACTAAGCACTGGCCCCGAACCAGCCCTGGAACTGCTTTGGTGGAAAAGGGGCAATAGACACAGACAACCATTCACACTCACTTTAGAGTCATCAGTTAACCTAACCTGCATGTCTTTGGACTGTGGGGGAAACCGGAGCACCCGGAGGAAACCCACGCGGACACAGGGAGAACATGCAAACTCCGCACAGAAAGGCCCTCGCCGGCCACGGGGCTCGAACCCGGACCTTCTTGCTGTGAGGCGACAGTGCTAACCACTACACCACCGTGCCGCCCTCAAAATACATGTACGCCGCCATATTCATCCACACCACTATTAAGATACTGTGAAAAGTCAAAATGAGGCCGTGGGATTGATGACATATTGTAGAAGTTGCTGAAGCCAGATCCAGGCGAGACCCCACCATTTGCTTACTGCATATTTTACTGTGGCGGTTTTGCTCGTGATTTTTCTCATATTTAGTGCAGTTATTTTCATTAATCTCATTTTTTTTAAGGACCATATTGTCGTATTATTTCTTTGAACTGTGTTCTGTGAAGATAACTCCGTATTGCACAGCATTTGGTTGTAAAAACGGTACTGGTTGGTCAACTTGCCTGCTGGGATTGTCATGGTATGTCTCCACTAGCTCATGGGAAGCAACTTTGACGTCATGACGGCTGCACCGGTTGAACTAAAGAGTTCCTTATAAATGACGCATTTTCTCTATGGTTATTCCACTTTAGATACAGACAAACATTACAGAAACACTGTCCTAGAACTGATATGGTGACTAGAATCCTGTTAGTTTTCAGTGATCAATTCGTTTAAGTTTTAAAGATAGACTGCCTTTCAGATTTTTCAAGTGTAGGTCACACGCGGACTTCCTCTGTCTGCTTGACTGCGCGAAGCAAGCGATTTCATGCACATTATTTGCTTGAATCCCCTCAAATTAAATAACTTCCCAGCCACAGAATGGCCTTTTATTATGTGAGATATTACAGAAATAAACATAAATCACAATGACCACATTTCAGAAGGAACTAAATTTCACCGATTTTATGAAATTGAAAGGCCGTCTAGCTTTAAATGTGAAAATAATCAATATCCTTTCAGAATTACTACCTCGACTTAGTGCTACTTTGAATTACATGTCAAAGTGCTTAATTACAAGCAAATTCATGTTTTATGATTCATTTCCTTTAAAAATTTTATTAAACCTAAGTAGCAGATTAAGGCAAAGTAAAAAGAAACAGTTTGGGCTTTTTGGGAATGTTTAAGAAGATCATCATCTTTACCTTGCAAAATAGGCATGCCTGATATTACAAAAATACTGTATCATATTCATTCTTGAAGGCATTTGTACGATTCATGACATGGTTTGCTAAAAATTTCCCAGCAGTACGATGATAATCTAATCTTCTATTTAAAAATAGCACTTTTATTTATTTTAAAAATGTTGAAGACTAAAATAAGTATAAAAACAACCTGTAAACATTTTATTATTTTTCAGTTTAAAGATTAAACCTGTAATTACATCCGAGGTCTGAACTCAACTCTGAATACAGACCTTCGGAGTTTTCTTTTACTTTGAACTCAAAAATGGCATTTTCATTGTTCACCACAATGATCTCGGATTACGACTCGTTGGTGGCTCGAAGTTGGCTGATCCCAAGTTTATACTTGGTTTTGAAATTAGAATGTTCTTGTAAAACTGAGAAGACAAGACCAAAATATTCATGCTAAACTCATTTTCGACTCAAAGGCCCTATAAAGCTCCATAGATGTTCATGATCTCATTGGTCCACAGGTTTCTGGGCACGGGAACTGGGCCAGATGGTTGGTCTGGAGCATCCCACTATTCCCGTCCATCACCAGTACGTTGTGACGTCGACGATTCCCGAGGTGAAGGCCCTGAAGAAAGAGCTGCCTGTGATTCGGGATCTGGAAGGTTCGTACTACTTGCGTCAGGAGAGAGATGGCTTGCTGTTCGGGCCCTATGAAAAGGAGGAGAAGATGAGGCTGCAGGACTCATGGGTCCGAAATGGAGTCCCTCCAGGTACCGAGTACCACCCAGTGTGATGTGATTCCGAATGGGAGTATCCATTCTCTCATTATATAAAGGCTCAGATTATTAGACCTTCAATCTGTACTTTGAACAGAACACGGTTTATGAATTCAAAATAATTTTATTTTTATAGAATTTGTGCTTATTCACAATGTTTATCAACCTCTGACTAGGTTTTGGTAAGGAGCTGTTTGAATCAGACCTGGATCGCATCATGGAGCATGTGGAAATGGCCATGGAGATGGTTCCTGTCCTCAAAAACGCCGACATCATCAACATCGTGTCTGGACCGATCACATACACCCCAGACCTGCTGCCCATGGTGGGGCCACATCAGGGACTCCGCAACTACTGGGCCGCCATCGGCTTTGGGTAAAAACTCACTGTGGCCATTTTGAAAGTGTTTATTAACACTTTGTAAATTAGAAAATCATTATCTGTTTACGCTCTGCTTCTTACAATCCAGTGCTGTTGAATACTCAGATCTGTTGCTCAGATGGTGACTGATTTTTCACTAACAGCATCTCTGATAGAAGTTCTGGCTGTAAGAGACCGGCCAGTTTATATTAATACACTCGGTGTAATACATTATCATTTCTATAATAACAGCTCATTCACAGGCAGATACTCAACATAATTAAATAATATTGGCTGGATTTTTTTCGTGGTATATCAGATATATTCCATTCAGCTAGCATGATATCGAATGAGTCGAAGACGAGTAGCTGAATGGAATACATTTGATAGACCATGAAAAAAAGCCGTTATTATTATTATTATTATTATTATAATACAACCCCGATTCCAAAAAAGTTGGGACAAAGTACAAATTATAAATAAAAACGGAATGCAATGATGTGGAAGTTTCAAAATTCCATACGTATTTTATTCAGAATAGAACATAGATGACATATCAAATGTTTAAACTGAGAAAATGTGTCATTTAAAGAGAAAAATTAGGTGATTTTAAATTTCATGACAACAACACATCTCAAAAAAGTTGGGACAAGGCCATGTTTACCACTGTGAGACATCCCCTTTTCTCTTTACAACAGTCTGTAAACGTCTGGGGACTGAGGAGACAAGTTGCTCAAGTTTAGGGATAGGAATGTTAACCCATTCTTATCTAATGTAGGATTCTAGTTGCTCAACTGTCTTAGGTCTTTTTTGTCATATCTTCCATTTTATGATGCGCCAAATGTTTTCTATGGGTGAAAGATCTGGACTGCAGGCTGGCCAGTTCAGTACCCGGACCCTTCTTCTACGCAGCCATGATGCTGTAATTGATGCAGTATGTGGTTTGGCATTGTCATGTTGGAAAGTACAAGGTCTTCCCTGAAAGAGACGTCATCTGGATGGGAGCATGTGTTGCTCTAGAACCTGGATATACCTTTCAGCATTGATGGTGTCTTTCCAGATGTGTAAGCTGCCCATGCCACACGCACTAATGCAACCCCATACCATCAGAGATGCAGGCTTCTGAACTGAGCGCTGATAACAACTTGGGTCATCCTTCTCCTCTTTAGTCCGAATGACACGGCGTCCCTGATTTCCATAAAGAACTTCAAATTTTGATTTGTCTGACCACAGGACAGTTTTCCACTTTGCCACAGTCCATTTTAAATGAGCCTTGGCCCAGAGAAGACGTCTGCGCTTCTGGATCATGTTTAGATACGGCTTCTTCTTTGAACTATAGAGTTTTCGCTGGCAACGGCGGATGGCACGGTGAATTGTGTTCACAGATAATGTTCTCTCGAAATGTTCCTGAGCCCATTTTGTGATTTCCAATACAGAAGCATGCCTGTATGTGATGCAGTGCCGCCTAAGGGCCCGAAGATCACGGGCACCCAGTATGGTTTTCCGGCCTTGACCCTTACGCACAGAGATTCTTCCAGATTCTCTGAATCTTTTGATGATATTATGCACTTTAGATGATGATATGTTCAAGCTCTTTGCAATTTTACACTGTCGAACTCCTTTCTGATATTGCTCCACTATTTGTCGGCGCAGAATTAGGGGGATTGGTGATCCTCTTCCCATCTTTACTTCTGAGAGCCGCTGCCACTCCAAGATGCTCTTTTTATACCCAGTCATGTTAATGACCTATTGCCAATTGACCTAATGAGTTGCAATTTGGTCCTCCAGCTGTTCCTTTTTTGTACCTTTAACTTTTCCAGCCTCTTATTGCCCCTGTCCCAACTTTTTTGAGATGTGTTGCTGTCATGAAATTTCAAATGAGCCAATATTTGGCATGAAATTTCAAAATGTCTCACTTTCGACATTTGATCTGTTGTCTATGTTCTATTGTGAATACAATATCAGTTTTTGAGATTTGTAAATTATTGCATTCCGTTTTTATTTACAATTTAGTGGGTCCTGCTTAGTGGGTGAGTCTCTTGCTTGTGCATGACAGTGGCTTCTCCTGTTGGGTAACGCACCAAACTGGCTGTGCGAGCCCTCTCTTGGGTCTTCATGCGACTGGCTGTCATTTTGCTCTGGCTTGTCCACTGGCTGTTGCCATCTCAACCCTCTCTACATCTGTGCATAAAGTGGGATTCCTCGCCAATGGTCATGGCCCTAAAATACTCGGTGGTGTTCTTACACAGCTTGCGAAAGAACACTTATAGATTTCCTGACGACCTCAAAATGCACCAACACCTTGGTATTATTCGTCGTCCAAAATACACCCACAGAGGCACTAGGAGGAACTTTGCCTGCTATAGCCACCCCAATGACATCGACTCCCTCTGGAGTTTGCGCCGCAAATACTCGCCTGCTCGTAGGCCTACTGCAGACCGACCAGCTGACGTGAACAATTTGCGCACTGTGAAGTACACCTTGCCTTCTCAAAATTGCAACCAAACTCTTTCATCTTTTGCTCTTTTAAATGTGAGATCGTTAAACAACAAAGGACCTTTTATTAATGATGTTATCATAGATTTGAACTTGGACTTTTTGTGTCTAACGGAAACGTGGCAAGCTCCCAATGACTTTATAGCACTAAATGAAGCTGTGCCTGCTGGTTATACATTTATTGACAAGCCCCGGCTATCAGGTCGTGGGGGTGGATTGGCTGTGCTTTATCGTTCTTGCTTTAAGCCTGTATATGTGACTTTAAAGGATTTTACATCTTTTGAAAGTCTTGCTCTTAGTTTTAATGGTAGCCAACCACTACTTATTTTACTTGTATATAGGCCCCCGAAAGCGTCAGCTGTTTTTATTTCTGAATTTTCTGATCTTCTTTCCTCTGTCTGCCCTAAGTACTCATCTATCCTAGTTTTAGGGGATTTTAATATACATGTTGATTCTAACCACTGTAATTTCTCAAGCCAGTTCTTGAATGTTTTAAATTGTTTTGACTTGGATCAGCATGTAAATTTTCCCACACACGTGAAAGGTCACACACTGGATCTTGTATGCACTAGTGGAAAAGCCCCATCTGATATGTCATCTAAAGACCTTGCCATCTCTGACCACACAGCTGTTCTTTTTGGTTTTGCTATCCCTGAGCCTCAGTCTCGTATGCGCTCAAAGCGCTCCATTACATACAGAAACATAAAACACATAAACACTGCTGAGCTCACTAGTTTATTACAAACACGGCTTATGTCAGAGTCTTATAGCTCCGACTTGGATGACCCATTGCTGATTTACAACTTCCATCTCTCTGAAGCACTGCATCAACTTGCTCCCTTAAAAACCTGCACTGTCTCCTTCACACGATCTGCTCCCTGGTACACACCTGAGCTAAGAAAGATGAAAGCAGCCGGTAGACAGCTTGAGCGGCTTAGCAAGAGGACTGGACTGACTGTGCATGCACAGGCTTATAAAGAGCACATTTTATCCTACAAACAGTCATTAAACGATACTAAATCATTGTACTATTCTTCAGTCATCACTAGTGGTCACAATAACCCCAGAGCTCTATTTTCAATAATTAACAAACTTGTCCAGCCATCCAAACCCTTCCCGCTTACCCCCACAACTGATCTTTGCTGTGAGTTTCTGGACTTTTTTGACAACAAAATTTGCACCATCTACAAGAAACTCCAGTCATTACCAACTACCCAGTGTGACATTCCATTTCTGACCACACCTGTCATGTCACTCTCATCTTTCTCCCCTGTTGATGACACTACAATTCATGACCTAGTCACCAAGGCTAGGCCCACCACCTGTCTCCTGGATCCCATGCCCACCCCTCTTGTGAAGGCCTGTTTGCCTGCTCTTTGCCCTCTCCTTGTCAACATCATAAACTCATCTCTTGTCTCTGGCATCGTCCCTTGCTCCTTGAAAACTGCTGCCATCACACCAGTCCTTAAGAAACCAGGAGCTGCTTTTGATGATTTTAAAAACTACCGGCCCATCTCTAACTTGCCTTTTATTTCTAAGATTCTTGAGCGTATAGTGGCCCTGCAGCTCCAAGACCACCTTACATCATGTGGCTTGTGGGAAGAGTTTCAGTCTGGTTTTAGAGTGAAGCATAGTACTGAAACAGCCTTGGTCAAAGTGGTTAATGACCTACTTATTGCTGCAGACTCTGGCCATTTTAGCATTCTTTTATTACTGGACCTGACAGCTGCGTTTGACACGGTTTGTCATAATACACTGCTCACTCGATTGGAGACACTTTTGGGTATTACGGGCACTGCACTTTCTTGGTTTAGGTCATATCTCACGGGTAGGGAACAGTTTGTTACTATCGGTGATTTCCGGTCCCATAGCTTGCCACTTGCTCATGGTGTACCACAAGGTTCTGTCCTAGGCCCCCTGCTCTTCACTATTTATACTCTCCCCCTTGGCCATATCCTTCGCCAGCATAATCTTCATTTCCACAGTTATGCTGATGATACACAAATTTACATCCACACTAAGCCCTCACATCCACTCCCACTTTCTGACCTGGCTGCCTGCCTTCATGATATCAGTAATTGGATGACTTGTAACTTTCTTAAACTCAACCATGATAAGACAGAAGCCATACTCATTGCCACTCCCACCCTCCTTAAAAAGATAAACCATTCTCAGTTCTCCATCCCAGGCTACTTTACCACCACCTCATCTGAAGTGAAGAATCTTGGTGTCATTATTGACTCATCACTTTTTTTTGAATCCCACATAAAACAGGTCACAAAAACAGCATTTTTCTATCTGAAAACCATCTCTAAACTCCGATCTTCTCTCACCCTTGCCACTGCAGAAACTCTCATCCATGCTTTCATAACCTCAAGACTGGACTATTGCAATGCCCTCCTTACTGGTCTTCCAGCCAAATCAATAAACAGATTACAACATATCCAGAACTCTGCAGCAAGACTTCTTACCCACACCAGACCATGGCAACACATCACGCCTGTCCTTCACCAACTCCACTGGCTTCCTGTTCAGTCACGCATTCAATTCAAAATCCTCCTACTCGTCTTTAAGGCACAGCATAATCTAGCACCCCCTTATCTCACTCATCTCCTCTCCCCATACCAGCCCACACGCACCCTACGCTCCACTGACACACACCTCCTTGTCACCCCCTCTACTCGTCTTCATTCCATGGGTGACAGGGCTTTTAGTGTAGCTGGGCCTAAACTCTGGAATTCTCTCCCCCTCTCATTGCGGCAGTGTACCTCTCTCTCTTCTTTTAAGGCACAATTAAAAACCCACCTTTTTACTCTTGCTTTTCCCTTTTAATAGATACTTTTTTTAATCGGTTTTATTATTTTAGTGTCAGAATGGTCCAGCTATTTTATTGTTTTGTTTTTTATTGATAGTTTACTTGTTATATATTCCTGTCCTGCTTCATTTTATTCATCTTATTTTTAATTATTTCTAATTGTTTATAATTGCTTGATTTTATTTTTACACTTTTATTGTTAAGTGTCCTTGAGTACCCTGAAAGGCGCTTTAAATAAAATTTATTATTATTATTATTATTATTATTTGTACTTTGTCCCAACTTTTTTGGAATCGGGGTTGTAAAAACTACTCGAAAACAAAACCCCAAAAAATACAAAAAAAAAGCAACAACGTATGGAATAAAAGTATTTGATGGTAAGAACATCTCTTTTTTATTTTTCAAGAATTATTATTGCATTTTTCACAAATTGCTCCTGTCATTTCTCCAGTTTGTTTACATTCTAAGCGGAAATGATTTTGTCAGATGTTTTGTATAAAGTTTTTATTTATTGAATTTGCAAAAAAGAAAAAGCTCTGTTTCTCCAAGTCCATGAATGTGGATAGAATAAAACAGTTATTCCACTCAATCTCGTCGTACATGGCTTATAGCCAACATGGCTATCAGCTCGCGTATGACACAATTTCGTGGAATAATTGTTAAATATATAATATATAATATACTATATTAAAGGAGTTTGTTAGTTAATGTTATGCAACAAAGAAAAACATGTTGATATGGTGACTTTCTATAAGGAGAGAGGATTTAGGGACCAAGTGTCAGTGTTTTGTAACAGTCAGCCATGGGAAAGTCTTCATTCTGGTTTCTCTGAATTACTTCCTGCATTTTTTGTCTTATTAAATTCTCTAGAGAGAAGAAAAGAGAGTGTGGTGAGGCAGTGATGTTTTTGTTCGTGTAAATGCCATGAACAGGAACTAACTTGTTTTGCAGAATATCAAATAACTAATTTGACAAAAAGTTTCCATAAAAGAATGTAAATGTTGGCAAATTGCTGCAGTATAAGAAGAATAAAACACTTTGGGACATGCTGTTATTAGAAAACAAGCAATTTCAAGGTCAAATTTTATCCCAGAATCTTTTACAAAGTAAAATAATGTGTTTTTCATAAATAACAAAGCAGATGACTGAATGGTTTTGTTGGGACATGTGATAGATATGGCATTATTCATGCGGGCGGCGCTGGAAAGTTCCTCAGTGACTGGATCATGAGTGGGGAGCCTGCTTATGATCTGATTGAATGTGACCCAAACCGTTACAGCAAGTGGACCACTGTGCCGTACATTTGTGCCAAGGCCAGGGAGTCATACGGCTTTAACAATGTGGGTAAGTTTAAATAAATAAATGTTTAAAAAAAACCAGCCACAAACACGACCTTTATAATATTCAGGTGTTGTAATGGGCTCTCTCTCTCTCTCAGTGGGTTACCCTAAAGAGGAGCGCTTTGCTGGTCGCCCCACTAACAGAGTCAGTGGGCTCTATGAGCCGCTGAAGGATAAATGCTCCATGGGCTTCCATGCAGGCTGGGAGCAGCCACATTACTTCTACAAACCTGGAGATGATGTGGGCTACAAGTATAACATCCACCTTTACACATCTACATGAACACTACAGTCTTCTAAAGTCTTTATATTTGGTCGCCTCTGCACATTACTATTAATTAGTATAAATTTTCTCTGATATACAGTACAGTCCTGTGCAAAAGTCTTAGGCACATGTAAAGAAATGCTGTCGACCAAAAATGGCTTAAAAATAATGAAATTAAATGTTTCAACATTAAAAAAATACTATAAACAGTAATCAGCAGAGGTGGACAAAGTACCAAACTTCATTACTTAAGTCAAAGTACAGATCCCACTGGTTAAATGTTACTCCGATACAAGTGAAAGTTTTACAGTCAAATTTCAACTTAAGTTAAAGTACTGAAGTACTTGCTTTTAAAAATACTTAAGTATTAAAAGTACATTTTCTGTCAGTGTATTGTTGTATTACTGCCACAACGCTTACAATACTGAATGCCTCTTAAGCAACCGACTGGCTTTACAAAATGAACGCATGCTGTGCCATCATGGTGGTTTAACGTTAAGTTAGCTAGTCAGTGAAACTCCACCTGACATGTTAGCAAACTCTTTTCAAACTCGAAATCATATTGGGTAGCTAACGTTACTAGAAAAGAAAGATTTCTACAGTCTGTTTATTTGGCAAGATTATGCTAAAACATCTCTGAAAGGACTTCAGATAAGTTAACGTTATTCATGTTAGCCTAACTCCATTTTTACATGCTAACTAACAGTGTCTAAGTTAACTAGCTATGTGTTAATGTTAGCCGTGGACAAGACAATGGCAACTTGGTGGGCAAATCCATAGAAAGTCATTTGACTAACCAAGTTCAAGTTCAAGTCAACTTTATTGTCAATAATGCCATATGTGCAGGACATACAGAGAATTGAAATTGCGTTTCCCTCTTATCCGCGGTGCAAACAGTAATAAACATGACATATAAAATATAGGTACAAGATATAAACTTAAAAAAGGGGGGGGGGGGGTTATTTACAAGCTAAAGCTATCTAAGAAAAGACAGTGGAAATCCAGAAAGTGCAAATGTGGCAGTGTGAACAGAATTAACGGTATAAATTTAAATGTGACGAATGGCAATATAAACAGAATGAACAATGTAAACGGGAACAGCAGTCTGACAGTATAGTAGGGCAATATAGCACGATATAAACAGAATTATCAGTATAAATATAAATAAATAAATAAATATGGCAGTATGAGCAGAATTTTCAGTGTAAGTATAAATATGGCAGATATGACAGTGTAGCAGTGAAGTCTCTCAAAGATAAAAGATGTATAAAGTATAAACAGTGTTGTAAACAGTTTTTATATAGTGCAATTAACTAAAAAAAACGTGTAGACAGTATTGTAAACAGTTTTTATATAGTGCAATTAACTAAAAAAAACATAAATAAATAAATAAATAAATAAATATGGCAGTATGAGCGGAATTTTCAGTGCAAGTATAAATATGGCAGATATATGTAAAAAGTGTCAACAGTGTTGTAAACAGTTTTTATATAGTGCAATTAACTAAAAAAAAGTGTAGACAGTATTGTAAACAGTTTTTACATAGTGCAATTGAATTTCGTTACAGTTCATTAAAGTGGCTGGTGACATTTGGTTTATGTATTAAGGGAAGGGGGTACTGGCCTGGGAGGGAGTTCAGCATCCTGACGGCTTGGTGGATGAAGCTGTCTCTCAGTCTGCAGGTTCTTGCCCGGAGGCTTCTCATTCTCCTCCCAGAAGGCAGAAGGCTGAAGAAGTGGTGGTTGGGATGGGTGGAGTCGCCTGCAATGCTGAGTGCTCTGCGGGCCAGGCGTGTTGTAAATATCCTGAAGGGAGGGTAGGGGGACACCGATGATCATCTCAGCTGCTCTCACTATGCGCTGCAGGGTCTTCCGGCAGGAAGCAGTACAGCCGCCGTACCACACAGTGATGCAGCTGGTCAGGATGCTCTCGATGGTTCCGCGGTAGAAGGTCTGCATGATAGGGACTGGTGCTCTAGCTCTTTTCAGTCTGCGGAGGAAGTAGAGGTGCTGCTGAGCTTTCCTGGCCAGCGATGTGGTGTTGCTGCTCCAGGAGAGATCCTCGGTGAGGTACACACCCAGGAACTTGGTGCTGCTCACTCTCTCCACAGCAGCACCGTTGATGGTCAGTGGAGGATGCTGGGTGGAGGCTCTCCGGATGTCGACAACCATCTCCTTCGTCAATCTTCATGGAGATTGCATCATCAGTGGACTGATTGGCCCAATATGCAAATTGGTACGGGTCCATGGAGGGAGGGAGGATGGATTTGATGTGCTGCATGACTAACCGCTCGAAGCACTTCATAATGATGGGGGTCAGTGTCACAGGGCGGTAGTCGTTGAAGCAGGATGGAGAGGCCTTCTTTGGAACAGGGATGATGGTGGTGCTCTTGAAGCAGGTGGGGACAACAGCTTGGCTCAGGGAGGTGTTGAAGATGTCTGTGAGCACTTCTGTGAGCTCCTCTGCACAGTCCTTTAGCACATGACCTGGAATGTTGTCAGGTCCAACAGCTTTGCGGGTGTTGATCCTGGAGAGGGATCTCCTCACACTGGCTAGAGACAGGGACAGCACCTGGTCATCCGGTAGGGGTGGTGTCTTCTGTGCAGGCATGCTGTTGTCGGCTTCAAACCGTCCAAAGAAGTTGTTTAGACTGTTCAGCAGAGTGATGTCCTTGTCACAGGTCTGTGGTTGAGGTTTATAGTCCGTGATGCTCTGTATCCCCTGCCACAGGGTCCTTGTGTCTCTGCTGTCAGTGAAATGATGGGCTATCCTGCTGCTGTACTGCTTCTTTGCTAGTCTGATGCCACGGGACAAGTTGGCTCTTGCTGATCTCAGACCAGCCTCATCACCTGCTCTGAAAGCAGCGTTCCGGGCTTTCAGTAACCGATAGACTTCCCCCGTCAGCCATGGTTTCTGGTTGGCCCGTACTGTGATGGTCTTAGTGTCCGTGACATCATCAGTGCATTTACTAATGTAGGCTGTAACAGTGTCTGAATACTCCTGGATGTTGATCTGGTGGTTGTAAGTGGCTGCCTGCTTAAACATGTCCCAGTCTGTGATGTTAAAGCAGTCCTGAAGTGCTGAGGAAGCACCCTCTGGCCACACCCGTACCTGCTTCTGGACCGGTCTGGTGACCAGATTGCTTAGCTACGTTTGCAACGTTATCGCTAGCTCTAAAAGCACAGACAACTTCATTGCAAGCTTTCTCTTGGAATAAAACGTTTATAGACCTCAATATGCTCCCGCAGGTTGGACGGCGAGTTTTTGTAGGCCGTGATGTGGTTCATTTTAGGCAAACAAAGCAAACATTTAAAACAAAACAAATCTTTCATCGTTTCAGAAAACTGAAACATGGGTTCTAGGTCTGGCCATGGGTGCGTGCATTCTCCAGAAGAACTGTCTCCTTCCATCAACTGATCATGTTAAATAACGCTGCTGAGAAATCACTGATCTTGATTTTATACAGTCTATGGACATGACGTGACCCTAGTGATTACTGATCGGCTGTCTCAGTGTCACCTGCGAAAAAACCAATCACATTTTAGAAAAGAAAAGAAAAAACCTCCACTTTCAAAGCTGCTTCATAGTAACGCGTAACGAGGACCTTGATAGAAATGTAGTGGAGTGAAAAGTACGATATTTGTCTTTCAAATGTAGTGAAGTTAAAGTCATAAGTTTCCAGAAAAAAATAATACTCAAGTAAAGTACAGATACTCAAAAAGTGTACTTAAGTACAGTACTCAAGTAAATGTACTTAGTTACTGTCCACCTCTGGTAATCAGTAAGCGATAATAAACGAAACAAAGGCAAAATTTGGTGTGAGATGGCACTTTGCTTTAGAAAAAAAAAACCACCTTAAAATATAGTAGTCTGAGGTCCAATGAATGCAGCTTTATGCGGAAATGAGCTGTAGGTTTTACTGAGCATCTTACAGAACCAGCCACAGTTCTTCTGGACACTTTGTCACACTCGCTTCTTCATTTTGCACCAAAACCCAGTAGCCTTCAGTATGTTTTCTTTTTTAATCTGAAAAGTGCTCTCTTATGTAATATGCTGCTCAGATACAAACTTTTTTTTCTGTAACATTTCATTTTGTCCTGGAAAAAACAAACGTTTGGAATTCTAAAATGTGTTTGTAATGTTTTGACTCGATAATGTAGAAGTCATAAAATAGAAGAAAAAAGGGGGCGCCTAAGACTTTTGCTCAGTACTGTTTATATAAGATAAATATGTCTCTGAGATGTTTTTCCCTGCACAGACCCAGTTTCAGAAGAACAAACTGGTTCGGACCAGTCGGCCGAGAGTGCAAGCTTGTAATGGAGAAAGTAGGCGTTATTGACCTTTCACCTTTTGGCAAGTTCCTGGTCAAAGGGAAGGATGCACACAGGCTGCTGGACCGACTGTTTGCCAACACCATGCCGAAGGTAAGAGGCACAAGATAGACCCAAATGGTAAGATCTGCAAATTGTTCATCACTGTGCCTTTCCACGTTTTTTTTTTGGTTCCCTTTATGTTTTCTGGCGTGGGAATGTCTCCAGGGTAGAGCACTTGTATCTTGTAACATGTCAAGCTGCATTTTTTTGTCTTATTAACTTTGAGGGAAGGAAAAAAGAAGGGATGGTGATAGAACTAACTTGTATCGCTTAAATTAATAATAATAAGTTCAATTTATACAGCGCCTTTCTCACACCCAAGGTCGCTTTACAATTAGGGAAAGGGGGGGAATAAAGGGAGTCCACCAAAAGAGGGTCAGGATATAATGGTGCGTTCATGTGCTATGGGAATTATGGTAAATACCAAACGCCGACATGGAAAGCACACATGAACGCCCCCTCTTGTGGTATTTTCCACTGGGCAACTCGTAGAAAATTTTGATACACGAGTTGCCGAGATGAGATGAACTTTAACCTTTTCAACATGACGGCGAGCGGTACAAGACTAGCTTATGAACCAAGAAAGAAGTGGTTTTCACCTACGGAAAGCTGACTCTCACCTTTTAAACGAGTCATGTTATGTATATTATAGCCTAATACAAAATATTCTGTGGCTGTCCAAAGAACGCCAACAATGATCTAGATACTGGCTACTCTCATTGTGGCTACAGCCAAATTTCCAAAAACTGCGTGGCATTAAATGTGTTAAGAAAATTTCTACTTGTCATGATCAGGAAATATTCAGCATTTTTTGACTTTTGATAACTCATATTCCTGCTGCAGCTGATGAACAAGCTTTGTTTTAGCCAAATAACAGGCCTGATTCTGAATCTGGTCCACCATCTTTAATTTGTCAACAACAACAAAAGCATGTGAACACAACACACGTAAATACCACTTCCCAGCTGGAAAATATCATCTTCCCATAGCACATGAACGCAGCATAATTCCAATGGCGTAGCTACCCACCGTCCCATTAAAAGGCGCATGAAGGTAAATCCCACACCGCTTGCACAGCTGCCGCAATGCCACCGGGCAACATTGAGCAGAGCACCACGCCAAGTACAGACGCACCGCTGCACAGAGCGCTGGCCAGCCCCGATGTTAACCCATTGATGCCTGAAACGCCTGCAAAAAAACGTCTGCAAATGCCTCAGCCAGTTTTTAGAAAAGGTCCCCATCTGCCTGAGGGTTTTCTGAAATAAAAATAATTAATTGAAAATGCCTATGAAAAATTCAATATCTCAGCCTCTGAAGCACATAAAGACATGAAATAAGTTGCATTTAAAAGATAAAATTATCTGCTTTTATTGGATCATGCTCATTCAGCATTAACACTAACACATTTTTATAAAAAAAAACAAATCTGGCATACGTCTTGAAAATAATGACAAATCAACAATGCTGCGTTATGCAGCAACCAGCATTTGGGGCAATGCTGCGTTATGCAACAACCGGTGCTAGGGCCAATGTTGCACGACGCAGCATCCGGCGTCAATGGGTTAAAAGAGCAACAAGCTCACTGCAGTCCATAGCGAGGAGCACAGGCATTACCCACGGCGGACCAAGGTCTGAAGGGAACCGACATCAAAACTGGGTCCGGAGCTACACCACAGCCGGCAGACAAAACACTCAAACCAAAAACAAGCATCAAACTACACAAACACAAAAAGAAAAACAAAGGGAAAAAGAAAAAGATCCGGTGAGAAGCGGCAGCCAAAATGCACACAGCGTGCTCTCAACCGGAAACAGAAATGACTCACATCATCATGGGATAAAGACCCCAAAATAGTGTTGGAAACTTGCTCTGAGGAACAAATCACATTGGGACATTCTGTTTTTGGAAAACGATCAACTTCAGGGTGGAGATCGTGACTCTGCTTCATCACATCATCCTGTCGTTGATTATTTTCCTATAACAGGACACCTCCAAATGTTTTAATGTCGTATTTGAAGCCTGTAATTTCTTTTCCAGTTTGTATGACAGTGCTTCTGGTTTTGAAGCTTAGTTGAAAGCTATGTTTATTGCTGTTTATTTATTTATTTATTTATTTATGATAAATTATAAGGGATTTTTAAGAACCTTTATATCTTTACATACCTATGCTTTGAATGGTGTAGCTGTAGCTTTAAATATAATTATATGTTGTTTTTTGGGAATACATGATGTTCTGTGAGCTGGATGTTGGTATCAGGTGATGTGATGTGATGTGATGTGATGACGTCGCTTTGGTTACTGCTACACAGGTGGGCTTAACTAACATCAGTCACATGTTGACACCAATGGGGCGTGTCTATGCTGAAGTCACCATTACCCAAGTTGCCCCTGGAGAGTTCTTGCTCATCACTGGCTCAGGGTCCGAACTGCATGATCTGAGGTTGGTTTCTCACAAGCAATTTCTACTTTTTTTTTTAACCTCACTAGTATACCTTTACATTTAATTAATTGACACTTAATTGATCCAAAATGCTCCTCTATGTGAGGCAGAATACAACAGAAGAGTTGATGGTTAACGGATCCAGCACTGGCTCTCTTACAGTCCTGGGAATTGAGCTCACAACTTTTTTTTTTTTTTTTACTCCATGCTACTTGGTATAATATTCAAGTATGCAAAAGATAATGAGCCAAGCATCCATTTGCACAATAATTGCAACACTTTCTGCCTTTTCTTCTTACCGGTAGAAGACCTTTTGTTCTACATTTGTAATCTTGTCCTGATAATATCTTCCAGATCAAAGTATGTAACATTTCAGACATGGGTAACGTTTTTATCAGCTCCAGATTCAGTGAGATTTTCTGCGAAGAAGGGCATTAGGGAAGCATGGAAGGTACCATAGCAGCCTGAAAGAGTGCACTAATTCATAACACAATGGCAATGTGCACTTTCTTTAATTATGTGATGAACCTTAAATAAACGTTGAAGTTACAAGCACTGAGTATTTAGACATCCAGAGTATTTCGGATTCATTTCTGCTCACAAGAATATTAAAGAAAGCACAACTTTATTCATCACACACTTGTGAAATTTCCTCTCTGCATTTAACCCATCTGAAGCAGTGAACACACACATATACCCAGAGCAGTGGGCAGCCATGCTATTAAGTTAAGTACCTCGCTCAAGGGCACCTCAGCCCAAGGCTATCCCATATTAAGGCCCGGTCCCACTGGCCGATGGACACAAAACATATGCAAAAAGGACACAGCGGACGAGCAAAATTTCGGGGGTGGCTCTATCCGTTTTCATCCGCTCCAGAAATGGACAAAATTGGCAAAAATTTGCGAAAACAGAACGGAAAAGAACGGACGTGGGTAGTATATAGCGGGGATGTTAAACGCATGTTCATAGGAAGCCTAGCGGATGAAAGCGGATGGAAGTGGATGACAGCTCCGAAGGGGTTACCGGTGATAACTGAGAAGCGGACGCATAGCAGAAAGAGCGGATGCATAGCGGATGAAGGGGATGCATCACGTACGCCTAACGGAAACAAAGGGGATGTTGCGCGGATGTATATCGGATGCAGACCGTTCACTGCGCATGCGGGGGGGGTATGAATTGCGTCTGCTCCGCGGATATAAAGGGATGCAGCACGCACGCCGTCAGCATAAAGCGGAAAGACGTGCTGGCGGCTACATCGATACATCTCTACTACATCTCGTTTTTGAAGAAGGCTACACTGATACATCTCTACTACATCCTTCTACATACTCTAGACATACTCCAGACATCCTAAATATACGAGATACATCCCAGATATAAACGCTTTGTCCATTTTGAATACTTTATATACGAGATGCATACGCTTACATCCTTTCTATTTCCGTGCTACTAACGATAAATAGATGTTTCATGTACCTTATCTTTCCTCCCTCTTTCCGTTTTCAGCTGCAGCGGATGTGAGTTGCGAGGATGCCCAGAGGATGCAGAGAGGATACAGCAGACGTTTAACGGATGATAACGGACATAGAATGTTTGTTGCTCGTATATGTCGCGGATTTACATCGTACACGGCAGAAAGTTCATCCGTTCTAAAAGTTTTGTGCAGCTCAAAACTTTTTGCGCGGATGAAATCACAGTGGACGGATGCTCGATGGATAGAGCGTATGAAGCACGTATGCAATGAGTACACAACGGATGCATCGCGTTTTCCAACGGATGGCAAAGATTTTTTTACGTTTTACATCCTCTTTGCATCCGTAAGTGCAGTGGGACCGGGCCTTTACCTTAACCGCATGTCTTTGGACTGTGGGGGAAACCAGAGGAAACCCACACAGACATGGGGAGAACATGCAAACTCCACACAGAAAGGCCTTCGCTAGCCGCTGGATTCAAACCCAGAACCTTCTTGCTGTGAGGCGACAGCGCTAACCACTACACCACTGTGCCACCCATATTAACCATACGCATGGTGTGTAGTAGATTTGAACTCGATGTAAAATTATTCAAAAGCATTTCTTATTGCTGGACCCAAAACGCTTATGTTAGTTACAGAGACTCCTATTATAACTCTTCTCACTTCACTCAGCCTACACACACATTCTGGCCCTCGTCAAACTCCTATGAACCTCCCAAGGGCTTCTTATTGGTGGTTATAAAAAGTGAATGTTTCACAGTGAGACTATTTTAGACCTCAGTGTTGCAACACGTCATACAGATGCCTGAGTGACAGTCCTTGGCCTTGCTCAAGTCAGAAAACAGCACACGCCATAAAACGCTGTTGGATTCTTTAATTTGCTTAGGCTGCCCTCTTGTGGTCAAATTCACACATTTTAAAAACATTTTGGACGAAATGTCTCATCTCATCTCATTATTTCTAGCCACTTTATCCTGTTCTACAGGGTCGCAAGCAAGCTGGAGCCTATCCCAGCTGACTACGGGCGAAAGGCAGGGTACACCCTGGACAAGTCGCCAGGTCATCACAGGGCTGACACATAAACACAGACAACCATTCACACTCACATTCACACCTACGGTCAATTTAGCGTCACCAGTTAACCTAACCTGCATGTCTCTGGACTGTGGGGGAAACCGGAGCACCCGGAGGAAACTCACGCGGACACGGGGAGAACATGCAAACTCCGCACAGAAAGGCCCTCGCTGGCCACGGGGCTCAAACCCGGACCTTCTTGCTGTGAGGCGACAGCGCTAACCTAGGGTGACCAGACGTCCCGGTTTTACCGGGACAGTCCCGATTTGGGGTTGTGTGTCCCGAGTCCCGACAAAAGTCTGTCGGGACATGGATATGTCCCGGTTTTTGCCACTCGCGACGTTTGCGACTGAGCAGCGTGGGAATCATTAGCGGAGAAATGTCTGCATTTACTATTTTGATGAATTGACAGGACTCGCAAACTTTCCTGGTTACTGCCCCCTGGCCCTGTGGCATGGGTGTTTATATAGCCACATTATTCCAGACAACAGAACGTGTTGCCATGCAACAATAAAATAAACATTAACTAGCGCGAATGTTCTTTGTCTAGCAGCTAGCAGCAGTAATGCCGCAGCAATTATGCCGAAAAGAAAATGTACCTTTTCCAAAGATTTACAGAGCACCTACCCCTTCCTCCGAGAGGTGCAGAACAATGCGCACGAAGCCTACTGCACACACTGTAAGTGTTTTGTTCTTGTACTGAGTTGGGTAGCCTATGTTGCAAATGCTGTGCGCTCCTGTGGGGGCTTTCCTCGGGCTGTCGCCCCTCTCCTCCTTTATTGCTGTTTTGTTTGAGTGTATATTTACGGAAGCCGCGAGAGGCCCTTCATATAATCTTTTTTATTCACCTTGTTATCCCGAGATAACGACTTAATTAATTCAGGATCTCGAGAAAACAACACAACTAATTCGAGATCTCGAGAAAACAAAACAATTATTTCATGATCTCAGCTGGATCACTGTATCTCCGTCGGTAGAGACGAAGCCGGGCCAGTCTTCTGCGGAGGTGCCGCGGACTAATTTTGAAATTATCCCTTATTAAAAGACTTAATGCAATCTCTCCCTGTGTCAACCCCTGATCAAAATATTGCCTTATTAGGTGATCGATTATTCCAGACATTCTAATGACCAAAGTTGCGTCTATACAGAATGAGAAATAGCCCCAAAGTCAGCATATCACAAGTCTCTTGGCACACCTGAATGAACCATTTCTCAGCTGTTTACTTGAGATCATGAAATAATTGTTTTGTTTTCTCGTGATCTCGGAATAACGGTTTTGTTTTCTCGGTATCTCGAATTAGTTGTGTTGTTTTCTCGAGATCCTGAATTAATTATGTCGTTATCTTGGGATAACAAGGTGAATAAAAAAAGATTATATGAACGGCCTCTCTCGGCTTCCGTAGTATATATTCTCAAATCACTTGTCTCTTTTTTGTTTCTGTTTAACATACCATTCTGACAGTTTGGCCATATTGCTGTGTTGAACAGCTTGTTGCACCTTCCATTAAAGTGTTCACTTTTGTCCACATCTTCTTGCTTTATTCATTCAGTTGTGGGGAATGGTTAGTAAGGTTGATTCTGACCGAGGCTATGTTGAGGTCACATATCTACTTTTTAAGTTCATGCTATAGTGCATACAATTTTAGAGATACGTATAGCCTACATGTGCATATGCATTCTTCTTGGTGTTCTCACAAACAGGTGAAATAAATCAGTTTAAATTTGGCCTATGGACATAGCCTGGCCTATTCTCAGCCATTACAAAATCTGTTGTCTGACCATAATTTAACTGATCTGTATACCACTATGCTACTAGAGAACAAAATGCCTGTTTGTTTTATTTCATGTGAGATGTTGATAAATGTGAGCTTCAACAAAATGATAAGAGCACCTCTCTGAGTGTCACGTTTACGTAAAAAAAAGGTGTGCGTGCACGAGCATGGTCGCGCGCAAAAGTGTCCCGGTTTCAGACTAGGGAAATCTGGTCACCCTACGCTAACCACTACACCACCGTGCCGCCCACAGCTAACGTGACTGACTAATTAGCTAATATTAGCTTTCACTCTCCATGCTTGGTACTAAACGAAGTAAAGCCAATAGTTAGCAGTAACTAGCAGCAGTGCTTTCAAAATGGTGTCCGAAGACTTTAGCATTCATGAGCAGTTAGCTTAACATGAGTGCTTAAATAAATAGTTAGCTGTATTTATTTCTTTACCATTTCACCAAGTCTTTTGTTGTTGTTATTTGTTTTGTTTCTTGGCACCTCACTGTTTCTGATTAGCAGCTAGCTATGACAGCTAACTTGACTGATTGATTAGCTAATATTAGCTTTCACTCTCTATGCTTGGAACTAAACTAAGTAAAGTCAGTAACTAGCAGCAGTGCTTTCAAAATGGTGTCTGAAGACTTTAGCATTCATTAGCAGTTAGCTTGACATGAGTGCTTAAATAAATAGTTAGCTTTATTTATTTCTTTACCATTTCATTCTCAAGACTTTTTTTTTCTTGGCAACTCACTGTTTCTGCTTAGCAGCTAGCTATGACAGCTAACTGACTAATTAGCTAATATTATCTTTCACTCTCCATGCTTGGTACCAAACTAAGTATAATCGGTAGCTAGTAGTAACTATCAGCAGCGCTTTCAAAATGGTGTCAGGAGACTTTAGTATGCTTTATCTTACAACCCCGATTCCAAAAAAGTTGGGACAAAGTACAAATTGTAAATAAAAACGGAATGCAATGATGTGGAAGTTTCAAAATTCCATATTTTATTCAGAATAGAACATAGATGACATATCAAATGTTTAAACTGAGAAAATGTATCACTTAAAGAGAAAAATTAGCTGATTTTAAATTTCGTGACAACAACACATCTCAAAAAAGTTGGGACAAGGCCATGTTTACCACTGTGAGACATCCCCTTTTCTCTTTACAACAGTCTGTAAACGTCTGGGGACTGAGGAGACAAGTTGCTCAAGTTTAGGGAGAGGAATGTTAACCCATTCTTGTCTAATGTAGGATTCTAGTTGCTCAACTGTCTTAGGTCTTTTTTGTCGTATCTTCCGTTTTATGATGCGCCAAATGTTTTCTATGGGTGAAAGATCTGTACTGCAGGCTAGCCAGTTCAGTACCCGGACCCTTCTTCTACGCAGCCATGATGCTGTAATTGATGCAGTATGTGGTTTGGCATTGTCATGTTGGAAAATGCAAGGTTTCCCTGAAAGAGACGTCGTCTGGATGGGAGCATATGTTGCTCTAGAACCTGGATATACCTTTCAGCATTGATGCTGTCTTTCCAGATGTGTAAGCTGCCCATGCCACACGCACTAATGCAACCCCATACTATCAGAGATGCAGGCTTCTGAACTGAGCGCTGATAACAACTTGGGTTGTCCTTCTCCTCTTTAGTCCGAATGACACGGCGTCCCTGATTTCCATAAAGAACTTCAAATTTTGATTCGTCTGACCACAGAACAGTTTTCCACTTTGCCACAGTCCATTTTAAATGAGCCTTGGCCCAGAAAAGACGTCTGCGCTTCTGGATCATGTTTAGATACGGCTTCTTCTTTGAACTATAGAGTTTTAGCTGGCAACGACGGATGGCACGGTGAATTGTGTTCACAGATAATGTTCTCTGGAAATATTCCTGAGCCCATTTTGTGATTTTCAATACAGAAGCATGCCTGTATGTGATGCAGTGCCGTCTAAGGGCCCGAAGATCACAGGCACCCAGTATGGTTTTCCGGCCTTGACCCTTACGCACAGAGATTCTTCCAGATTCTCTGAATCTTTTGATGATATTATGCACTGTAGATGATGATATGTTCAAACTGTTTGCAATTTTACACTGTCGAACTCCTTTCTGATATTGCTCCACTATTTGTCGGCGCAGAATTAGGGGGATTGGTGATCCTCTTCCCATCTTTACTTCTGAGAGCCACTGCCACTCCAAGATGCTCTTTTTATACCCAGTCATGTTAATGACCTATTGCCAATTGACCTAATGAGTTGCAATTTGGTCCTCCAGCTGTTCCTTTTTTGTACCTTTAACTTTTCCAGCCTCTAACTGCCCCTGTCCCAACTTTTTTGAGATGTGTTGCTGTCATGAAATTTCAAATGAGCCAATATTTGGCATGAAATTTCAAAATGTCTCACTTTCGACATTTGATCTGTTGTCTATGTTCTATTGTGAATACAATATCAGTTTTTGAGATTTGTAAATTATTGCATTCCGTTTTTATTTACAATTTGGGCTTTGTCACAACTTTTTTGGAATCGGGGTTGTAATATAACTTAATATGAGCACTTAAATTTTGTTTCCTATCTAAGGCCAGTGCTGTGTCTTGTGACAGTTTGACATGAACAATCATTTTTGGTTCATGGCAGTCATGTTCATGTCTCTTTTGCTTTTTGGAAATTTAACAAGCTCTTATAAACATGCTTGCTTGTGTAATAAGCTAGGGAATCAAACACCTGTAGGTGTGGCGTTACAGGAAAATGGTCAGCGACTGGGTGTTGCAATGTGATCCAATGCTAAGTGGAGTTCCAGTTACCACCATTTAAGTTAATTGTTTTCCTATAAGGGCACTTCCTGAAGTGTTTTTTAGTCCCATAACACAGCAAAGATCCAGTTATTATACTTGTATTAATTAACTGAATTTAATTACATTTAGCTTTCTTCCCCCTCATCAGATGGATAGAGACAGAAGCAGCTGATGGTGACTACGATGTGGACATCACGAATGTGACTGATGATATCGGAGTGCTGGGAGTGGCAGGCCCAAACTCTCGCAAAGTCCTGCAGAAACTCACCAACGAAGACTTGAGTGATAGCGGCTTTAAATTTCTCCACTGCAAAGCCATTCAGCTGGCTGGAGTCTCGCTGCGGGCTATACGGATATCATACACAGGTATGGGAATGGGGAAATTCTGTCTCACGTGGCAACCGTAAGTACACCAGTATGTTTTATTAGTTTTCATAAATGAATAGGGGGCGGCACGGTGGTGTAGTGGTTAGCGCTGTTGCCTCACAGCAAGAAGGTCCGGGTTCGAGCCCCGTGGCCGGCGAGGGCCTTTCTGTGTGGAGTTTGCATGTTCTCCCCGTGTCCGCGTGGGTTTCCTCCGGGTGCTCCGGTTTCCCCCACAGTCCAAAGACATGCAGGTTAGGTTAAGTGGTGATTCTAAATTGACCGTAGGTGTGAATGTGAGTGTGAATGGTTGTCTGTGTCTATGTGTCAGCCCTGTGATGACTTGGCGACTTGTCCAGGGTGTACCCCGCCTTTCGCCCGTAGTCAGCTGGGATAGGCTCCAGCTTGCCTGCGACCCTGTAGAACAGGATAAAGCGGCTAGAGATAATGAGATGAGATAAATGAATAGGTCTATTCATGAATTATATTTTATTCTTCATTTCTATATTTCAAACTACATTTCATCATTCTACATTCCTCATTCCTAAAATTTTACTTGTATGATTTTTCTTGTATCCTATATGCATTCGTAAGACAGTTTGGAGTCGAAGATTTTTTTTTCCTTTAGTTTGTACTAAAAGCTACAAGGCTCGTGATGGTTAAAGTAAAACCTCGACTCGTCATTTCGACGCAGTGTTAAGTAATACAGCCTTTTAAGTAAATGAAAAAATGTAATATTCAAATTGAAATTATATACTGTATTATTATACATAACTTCCAGTGCTGTACATGTACAGAGTAAACATGTGCTCGTGTTTGTTAAGGGGAGCTGGGTTGGGAGCTGTATGTGGACATGCCAAAGCTGGCAGAAGTATACCAGGCCATCCTGGAGGCTGGAAAAGAAGAGGGCATTGATAACTTCGGGACTTATGCCATGGCCTCCCTCAGGCTGGAAAAGGGCTTTCGAGGCTGGGGAGCTGAGGTTTCACAGACACACAATCAGAGTAGAAGATAAAGACCTTACAAATTTGTATCAGACTAAAAATCTAAACTATTAAATTAAAACTTAGTTCTGACCATCTTTGGTCTGTGTGTGTCTGTGTAGATGAACTGTGACACAAATCCTCTCGAGGCTGGTCTGGACTACTTCATCAAACTCAACAAGGTAGCAAAATATATTTTTCAATTAGAGCACATGCTAAGAAAACTTTTAGGCTGTTAAGGCCTAAATCATCGTCGTGTGTGTGCCAGCCTGCAGATTTCATTGGAAAGAAGGCACTACAGGAAATCAAGGCCCAGGGACTAACGAGGAAGTTAGCGTATCTCACCGTGGATACAGACAACGTGGACCCTGAAGGCAATGAGACCATCTGGCATGATGGAAAGGTAAAGTACAATGGTCATCAGAAGATTTCAGAGTATGATAGACGCAGTGGGGAACTGTTACTGTTAGAGCTGGGACTTGAGCTCATCCAAACCTTAGCCAGACACGCTAAAAAAGCAACAGGGCAAAGGATTCTGTAAGGGATTAGCGGCAGGCTGCCAGGTCGCTCCGCTATGTGTAGTTGTCGATGCTGATTTTAAAAGTAAATTACACAGGGAAATGAATACTTAAGTCTGAGTGAAAAATACTGTAGCGAGCGTGCGTAGAAGAAGAGTCTAGAGACAGAAACCTTAGTTTCTTGGTCGTTAGCCTGTGCTACTTGCTCTCAATAGCACTCGCTTTATTAGCATTCGCTAACACTACTGATGAACGCTACACCAGCTGGAAGGTGACTTCACTGCTTGACACTATACGTTTGACACTATAGTCCTTCAAAATATTTTCATCAAGCACATTTTGCAGTTTGCTTTGTTTTGTATTTCATTAATCATGAAATACGTCCAGATTGCTGTCAGTTTCGTGTTGTCCATTTATTTGTGTTGTACACAAGGCTTATGTCACATAGTATCACCTGGTATCGGATATTTGTATTGTACCATTTTTATGAATAGGATTATAAATGAGTGAACATGGTATTGAACTGATACCTGAGACTAGCATACATAATTTTCCATTTTACCCCAAATTTAATTAACCAACCAAGCCATACTTGGCATCTGAAGTTTGCTTCTTTAATTTTGCACTGTAGCTACAAGGCTAACGTAGGTAACAAATAATGGAAGCGTATAGCCTCCAGTTTGGCATCGTTTACAGTGCCATGGTTTCTATCGCAACCTTTCTTCAGTCTTGACCCTTCATTGTTAGCAACCCTAAAGTTAATACGTTGCCTTTATCTTACGAGCTTTAAAATCCTGCACTTGTGCGCTCCATCTAGGTGGTTGGGAACACGACATCTGGAGCATACAGCTACTCGATTCAGCAGAGCCTGGCGTTTGGATATCTCCCCATTGACTTGGCCACCATTGGTCAGAAGGTGGAGGTGGAGCTCCTTGGCAGGAAGTATCCAGCCACAGTGGTTCAGGAGCCACTGATACACACCGAACCCACCAGAACACGTTTGCAGAAGAAGAAGAGTGCAGCATGAAGTAGGAACGCTTGTCCTCAGCTTTGTGACCAGAAAAAAAAAAAAAAGATTATTTTCAGTCACGGTACTGAGTCATGCAATAAACTCAACGCACAACGGTTGCATTTGAGAAGTAAACCCTAAACATGACATGGCTCTGAAATAAAAATAGAAAGATACAGTTTCTTGCAGGTCTTAAAAAAGGAAAAAATGTCAAGTCTTAAACATGAGACGAATGAGCTATTTGTGGGCCATTAAATTTGGCCTTTTATTTAAAAAAAAAAATGAACATTTTGTTTTGAACAATGGAGGTGCAATTACATAAAACAAACAAACAAACAAACAACAAAAAAAAGCAAACCATCCCTTGATCTTCCTCCTTACGAAATATTTTGGCTAATCTTTGACCAAAAGTAGACCTTAAAAATGATCCAAAATATTTACATGAGCTTGACCAAAATTTGGTTTAAATTTTGGTCAGGAGCCCTTCGGCAAATTTTGGTTTAAAGTTTGGCTTAATTTTGGTCTAGTTTTAGCAAAATTTTTGGCTTGATTTTGATTTAAAAATAAAAATTCTCATTTTCTTATATGGTGGCACTTAAAAATTTTTCAAGCTGAAGCCTCCTCCAACTCTGGACTTGTAATGATTCACCTCAGACTGGAGAATTCTCTTGACCAAAATATGGTCAAGGGATTGCTTTTCATTCCTGAGAGTATAAGCTAGACCAAAATTTGGTCAATGAGTGAGGTTGTAAACCAAAATTTGGCTTTGGGACACACGCCAAAATTTGGTTATGGCTTAATTTTGTACTAATTTTGGTTAAAGAAGAGGGAATAAGACAAATTTGGATCTAATTTTGACAAAATTAGGTTTATTCAAGCCAAATTATTTCATACGGGTTGCTCTTTTCGCAATCTAAAATGATGATGACATTAATTATATGTATTGCCCAAAATTCATGTTGTCAAGCTTTTTACTAGACATTGTGGCAAAGAAGTGCAAAAAAAAAATTGAAATAAAAGCTCACAAACAAACAAGGGTTGCATGTTCAGTAGATTTCAGACAATTTAATTTGCCAGGACAAAGTTGCTATATTGTTGAAATATAACGTTATTATGGAATGAAACCATCCATTATGTTGAATGAGAAAACTGGGAGCACAGTTTTTAATTTTTTTAGCTAAACCAGTTAAAAGTCGAACATTTGAACTCACAGGTTAAGATCAGTTAAGGCACTTTAATCATTGCAATCAAGTAGTCTTATTTCTTTCTTTCAGCAGATAGCCAGTGACTTTTTTTTTTGTCCATGAGGCCCATTAAGAAGACCAATGGACAAAATGATAGTCATCACCAAATCACCAACTAGACCAGGCACATGAAGAAATAGTGTGGAAAAATATATTCATAAAACTTGGATGTTTGAAGCTTGTAAAGATTTTAGCATCAGGTTATCATCTTCATCTCATTGACCTTTTCCGCTGTGTGTTGGAGTTGTAAATAATTTCTGTTTCGTTGAATCTAAATCGAGTCAAGTCAGGTCAGTTTATTTGTATCGTGCTTTTAACGATAGACGTTGTCTCAAAGCAGCTTTAAAGAAAAATTTATCAGTATTATAGAATATTGTTTTTGTTGTTTACATAAGAAATTTATATCTACCTTGATCAAATGAATAATTATTTTTGATTCAGTGTTGAATATAATTTTGTCAGATTAAATTCTGCTCATTTTAATATCTTTGAGATATTACAAGCTGAACTAATTTTTGGCGCCAAGAACAAACTGACCTCAGTCTTGTGGGGCTTTTTTGCCATTGTGCCAAAGGAATCACTGTTGTCACTGGTCTTACACTAAAGTACGGTATTCCTGTAAATGTGAATGTTAATCTATTGTTTTTAAATTGTGTGTTCACAGGCTTTTGAATAAACTCATCATTACTGAATTTCACTTCTGTGTTCAAGTTTCTGTAGATATATTCAATAATGCTTTTGCATTCCATTGATTTGGTCTGGGATGCATGGTGCCAAAATACTGTACATTTGTCATGAGAATGGAAATTTGTCCAAATGCATCGTCGACAGCATCAAAAGACAGTCACCAGTGTCGCCAGGTTTGTGTTTTTCCTGTATAATTGAGACACTTTTGAATTATCCAGTTATGCTATTGATGCATATAACAAGTTAATTTTTTTATCTATCCAAACATTATATAATTAAATCTCTTTTTCCACAGTGCCATTGATTTCTCAATTTTGACTAATGAAAAAGGTGTTTCTTGAATGTTATTGTGTATATGGTAATGACTTACAGTCACTTGCACTTAATCCAAGCTTAATAATAAATGTGGATATATTTAATAAAGAAACCCATATAATTGTTGATACGGTGAATCGTTCAGTCTGAATCTTTCCATTTTTTGTAAGGAGCCTCCAGTGCCAGTGCTTTGTAACAGAGGTAAAGCTATAACTTTACGTTTTCCGTCATGGTAAAATCTTTAGGATAGAGCACTTTGTGGTTTCTCTGTAACAAACTGGATTTTTTTGTCTTAGGAAGTCCAAGATAAAGTGAATACAAGTCAAGTCGAATGGGTTTTAATTTTCATACCTCTATATAGCTTGTATACGTTGGAACGGGATGTCGTTTCTCCAGGACTATGGTGCAACACATAAAAGTACACAAGACCACATAAAGTGCAAATACACAACAGTGCGAGATGAGTACGATAGATACACAGGACATGGGATGGGATGTTCTATAAAGTGTCTGATGCAGCTTTATAAATTGCAGGTGTGCAGTGGTATTTAGTCACACCGAGTTAGGTGTTTGACTAGCCCAGGTGAGCATTTGGAAGCAGTGGGATGTTGAGTAATGTGACTGCCTCGGGACAGAAGCTGTTCCAGAGTCTGCTGGTGGTGGCACAGATGCTCCTGTACCTTCTGCCAGATGGCAGGAAAGTGAAGCATCCATGAGATGGGGAGATGGGTTGTCTGCATTACTGGTGGCTTTGTGGGTGCAGCGGTTGTTATATAAGGTGTCGATAATTAATAGAAAAACCCTGATGATCTTTTCAGCTGTTCTCACAATTCCCTGTTGGGTCTTGTGGTCGACAACTGTGCAGTTACCATACCACACGGTGAGACAGCTGGTCAAGAGGCTCTCTATTGTCTCCCTATAGAAGAAAGATGGGAGGAGGGAGTTTGGCTCACTTCAGCCTACGCAGGAAGTGGAGGCACTGCTGCTGGGTCTTCTCGACTAGGCAGGTGGTGTGGAGAGTCCAAGAGAGGTCCTCTGTCATGTGCACACCAAGACACTTAGAGCTTTTGACTCTCTCCAAGAGAGGCTGATGAGGGAACAGCTGATTACATAGTGTTATAACATATGTGACCGGACTGTTCCACAACATTAATTGTAACTATACAACCCCGATTCCAAAAAAGTTGGGACAAAGTACAAATTGTAAATAAAAATGGAATGCAATAATTTACAAATCTCAAAAACTGATATTGTATTCACAATAGAACATAGACAACATATCAAATGTCGAAAGTGAGACATTTTGCAATTTCATGCCAAATATTGGCTCATTTGAAATTTCATGACAGCAACACATCTCAAAAAAGTTGGGACAGGGGCAATAAGAGGCTGGAAAAGTTAAAAGGTACAAAAAAGGAACAGCTGGAGGACCAAATTGCAACTCATTAGGTCAATTGAGAATAGGTCATTAACATGACTGGGTATAAAAAGAGCATCTTGGAGTGGCAGTGGCTCTCAGAAGTAAAGATGGGAAGAGGATCACCAATCCCCCTAATTCTGCGCCGACAAATAGTGGAGCAATATCAGAAAGGAGTTTGACAGTGTAAAATTGCAAAGAGTTTGAACATATCATCATCTACAGTGCATAATATCATCAAAAGATTCAGAGAATCTGGAAGAATCTCCGTGCGTAAGGGTCAAGGCCGGAAAACCATACTGGGTGCCCGTGATCTTCGGGCCCTTAGGCGGCACTGCATCACATACAGGCATGCTTCTGTACTGGAAATCACAAAATGGGCTCAGGAATATTTCCAGAGAACATTATCTGTGAACACAATTCACCGTGCCATCTGCCGTTGCCAGCTAAAACTCTATAGTACAAAGAAGAAGCCGTATCTAAACATGATCCAGAAGCGCAGACGTCTTCTCTGGGCCAAGGCTCATTTAAAATGGACTGTGGCAAAGTGGAAAACTGTTCTGTGGTCAGACGAATCAAAATTTAAAGTTCTTTATGGAAATCAGGGACGCCGTGTCATTCGGACTAAAGAGGAAAAGGACGACCCAAGTTGTTATCAGCGCTCAGTTCAGAAGCCTGCATCTCTGATGGTATGGGGTTGCATTAGTGCGTGTGGCATGGGCAGCTTACACATCTGGAAAGACACCATCAATGCTGAAAGGTATATCCAGGTTCTAGAGCAACATATGCTCCCATCCAGACAACGTCTCTTTCAGGGAAGACCTTGCATTTTCCAACATGACAATGCCAAACCACATACTGCATCAATTACAGCATCATGGCTGCGTAGAAGAAGGGTCCGGGTACTGAACTGGCCAGCCTGCAGTCCAGATCTTTCACCCATAGAAAACATTTGGCGCATCATAAAACGGAAGATACGACAAAAAAGACCTAAGACAGTTGAGCAACTAGAATCCTACATTAGGCAAGAATGGGTTAACATTCCTATCCCTAAACTTGAGCAACTTGTCTCCTCAGTCCCCAGACGTTTACAGACTGTTGTAAAGAGAAAAGGGGATGTCTCACAGTGGTAAACATGGTCTTGTCCCAACTTTTTTGAGATGTGTTGTTGTCATGAAATTTAAAATCAGCTAATTTTTCTCTTTAAATGATACATTTTCTCAGTTTAAACATTTGATATGTCATCTATGTTCTATTCTGAATAAAATATGGAATTTTGAAACTTCCACATCATTGCATTCTGTTTTTATTTACAATTTGTACTTTGTCCCAACTTTTTTGGAATCGGGGTTGTAAATGAATAAGAAATAAATGGTTAGCATTGGAAAATTGTTGTGGTATTAGGGGAATGAAACTCTTTGGGGTGTGCTGGTATTGCAAAATTATAACCACCCAGCATAACACTACTCCATTTGTTTCCTTATTTAATAACTGCTCCTATTCTTTCTTTGCTGTATCTATATTTATTTGTTATTTCTACGTGATACCTTGATTTAGGAGGCCAGTTAGCTAATTACGTACTTTTCTAATGGCAAATAATGTACAGTGCTCAGCGTAAATGAGTGCATCTCCTTTGAAAAGTAACATTTTAAACAATATCTCAATGAACACAAACAATTTCCAAAATGTTGACAAGACAAAGTTTAATATAACATCTGTTTAACTTATAACATGAAAGTAAGGTGGGGCGGCACGGTGGTGTAGTGGTTAGCGCTGTCATCTCACAGCAAGAAGGTCCGGGTTCGAGCCCCGTGGCCGGCAAGGGCCTTTCTGTGTGGAGTTTGCATGTTCTCCCCGTGTCCGCGTGGGTTTCCTCCGGGTGCTCCGGTTTCCCCCACAGTCCAAAGACATGCAGGTTAGGTTAACTGGTGACTCTAAATTGACCGTAGGTGTGAATGTGAGTGTGAATGGTTGTCTGTGTATATGTGTCAGCCCTGTGATGACCTGGCGACTTGTCCAGGGTGTACCCCGCCTTTCGCCCGTAGTCAGCTGGGATAGGCTCCAGCTTGCCTGCGACCCTGTAGAAGGATAAAGCAGCTAGAGATAATGAGATGAGATGAAAGTAAGGTTAATAATATAACTTAGATTACACATTTTTTCAGTTTTACTCAAATTAGGGTGGTGCAAAAATGAGTACACCCCACAACAAAAACTACTACATCTAGTACAGCCTCCATGATTTTTAATGACAGCATCAAGTCTTCTAGGCATGGAATGAACAAGTTGGCGACATTTTAGAATAGAATAGAATGCCTTTATTGTCACTATACCCATGTACAATGAGATTAAAAGCAACTCCAATAACAGTGCAAACAGCGTGTAGAAAAGAAGAAAAAAAAAAGAAAGGTGAGGGTGTAAGGTGCACTGTCCTGAGGCGTATGTGTTGTGTTTCACATTATGGAGTGAGGTATTGCACATTATAAATTATTGCACGAAGAGAGTCACATTATAAAATAAAGTATTGCACAGGGGGTTAGACTATAAAGTCAGAGCATATTCTAGTTCAGGGTGGTTATGGCTTTTGGAAAGAAGCTGTTTTTGAATCTATTTGTTTTTGTCCTGATGCACCTGTAGCACCTCCCTGAGGGCAACAGGTCAAACAGATCAAAGCTAGGGTGGGAGCTGTCCTTGATAATGTTCTTAGCTCTGCTAAGGCAGTGGGAGGTGTAAATGTCCATCAGGGAGGGGAGAGGGCAGCCAATGATCTTCTGTGCTGCCTTTACTACTCTCTGGAGCCTCTCCCTGTCTGCAGCAGTGCAGCTGCCGTACCGTACTGTGATACAGTACATCAGCAGGCTCTCGATGGATGAGCGGTAGAAAGTCAGCAGCAGGTTGGAGTTCAGGTTGTGCTTCCTGAGGACTCTCAGGAAGTGTAGCCGCTGCTGAGCCTTCTTAATGACTGCTGTAATGTTCTCTGACCAGGAGATGTCGGCGGAGATGAGGACGCCGAGAAACCGGAAGGTGTGGACCCTCTCCACATACTCGTTGTTTATGTAAAGGGGGGCGAGGTCAGTGCTGTGCTTCCTGAAGTCAACGATAAGCTCTTTGGTTTTCTTGGTGTTCAGAGCGAGGTTATTCTCTGAACACCAGGCTGCCAACTTCAGGACCTCCTCTCTGTAGGCTGCCTCGTCTCCCTTTGAGATGAGTCTGACCACTGTGGTGTTGTCAGCAAACTTGACGATAAGGTTGTTGCTGTGGGTCGAACTACAGTTGTGGGTGTACAGGCAGTACAGGAGGGGGCTCAGCACACAGCCCTGTGGAGAGCCGGTGCTCAACATGTGGGTGGAGGAGAAGTGGGGGCCAAGTCTCACAGTCTGGGGCCGGTTGGTAAGAAAGGCCTTTATCCAGGCACATGTGAGAGGTGGGAGGCCGAGAGTGTCCAGTTTACTGATAAGAATGTCTGGGATTATTGTGTTGAAAGCTGAACTGTAATCCACAAAGAGTATGCGGACGTAGCTCTGCTGCTGCTCCAGGTGGTTCAGCGCAGAGTGGAGAGCTACGGCGATAGCATCCTCTGTGGATCTGTTTGCGTGATATGCGAACTGGTAGGGGTCGAAGTCTGGGGGGAGGTGGTCCTTGATGTGCTGAAGAACTAGTTTCTTGAAGCACTTCATGATTACCAGGGTGAGGGCCACAGGACGGTAATCACTCAGGCTAGTGACGGGAGACTTCTTCAGCACTGGGATTATTATTGCTGATTTTAGGCAGGGCGGGATGACTGCCTGAGCCAGGGAGAGGTTAAAGATCCTGGTGAAGGTAGGGGCGAGCTGGTGGGCGCACGCTCTGAGCACCTTACCAGGTACACCATCTGGGCTGGCAGCTTTCTTGGGGTTCACTGCCAGGAGCACCTGTCTGACATCGTGCTCCTGTACAGTGAATGGAGTGGTGTAGGAATTGTGTGGTGGTGGGGCGATTTTCTTCATCAGAAGACGCTCCTGTCGAGGTGTTAACTTCCGTGGACAACCTGGACGTCTCTTGCTCGATCTTTCTTAAATGTTTGTACCACTTTTGCTACAGTATTCTGACTGATAAGTAAAGCTTTGCTGATCTTCTTGTAGCCTTCACCTTTGTGGTGGAAAGAAATTATTTTCTTTGGGGAATTCTGAAGCGACAAGTTGAGCATCACTCTCCATCCAGCATCCAGTCACTAAAAGAGGTCGTTGTTGAAGAATGGAAAAAGACTGATGTTGCAAAATGTCGCCAACTTGTTCATTCCATGCCTAGAAGACTTGGTGTCGTCATTAAAAATCATGGAGGCCATACAAAGTACTAGATGTAGTCGTTTTTGTTGTGGGGTGTACTCATTTTTGCACCACCCTAATTTGAGTAAAACTGAAAAAAAAAAGTGTAATCTAAGTTATATTATTAACCTTATTTTCACGTTATAAGTTAAACAGATGTTATATTAAACTTTGTCTTGTCAACATTTTGGAAATTGTTTGTGTTCATTGAGATATTGTTTAAAATGTTACTTTTCAAAGGGGGTGTACTCATTTACGCTGAGCACTGTATAATATATAATATAATATAATACTTATTTATGATATAACCTAATTATATCGAAAAGAAAGTCGAATTATCTACGCTTGTAGTTAAACACTGAAGGAATTTCAGGAAATACTATTTAGGAATCGATACCGAAAAGAATCGATTCTCTCTCGAAAGACTCGATTCTCTGATACAATGCTTTGGAAATAGAGAGTCGACTCTGAAGCCTTGGAGTTGTTTTCAGACAGTGAAATAGATTCGATTCAGTTTCTCTGGCAGGCGATAGAAAAGGTGAAAAAGAAGACATTCCGCTTTTACTGACCAACAAACACTTATTTCAACACCACAAATATCAGCAGACTGACAGCGTTTCACTTTGGAAAGTGAAGGAAAATGTAAAATATACGACAAAATCAGGTTTATAAATAAATAAATAAATAAATAAAAAAGACCTGTCACCATGGCTACCTACAGGAAGGCGCTGAGGTAATTTAGCAACCATTAGCTCACCAAAAACTAAAATGGCCGCCGCTCATTGTGAGGCTCAAATAAATGAAGGTGAGAACAACAGCAGGAAATGTTTTAACATTCATGCAGTAGTTTATTGCAATTAATTAATATTACACTTTATTTTGAGCACTTGGCTGAAATTAATTTCAAGCTTTCAGGAACGAAACAGTGGCTGTTTTATATTAGGCATACATTCTTGCCAACTTTTCAAAATTCTCCTGGGGGAGAAAAGTGTGTGAACGACATTTTCAATTGGACGAGGGTATGATGTGTGGTTGAAATTACAAAAACAGTGGGTCCCAATTAATTGCAAACCATTTGAAATTTATACAATTAAAGAGTTTTTGAATTGTTGATATTGTTCTATCAGTTACTCTAGGTTATGGGATTTATGTATCAGGCCTGAGAGAGCTTAGAGTGAAAAATCTGAAATAATACTAGTCTTGAATTTTAATATAACAATGAAAGGGAAGTATTAAATCAGATTTTTAGCTGAAAAATCTCATGCCCTGAATATTGTATACTGTACATACAGAGAAAATAACACAAGTGATGCTTTAGAAGAATGTTTATAATTTCTTAAAATCGTCACAGTGAATGAAAGTATTATTGGATTGCATTAAATGTGTTTTCCTTCTGTAAGCTCATGTAAAAATACGGAGAACTATAATATCATATCAATTAAATTTTAATAAGATTTGACAAATAGTAACAACTCAATTAAATAAATACTGCACTGTCTTAGTACTACTAAAATGCATCTCTCTCACTAAACACGTTCCAAAAGAATTTTTAAAAAGCACTAGAAATCCTATCGGAATGCACAAAAGGAATTCGCTCATTTGCAAACTTTGACTGAAAGTTTTCAAACAAAATTTAAAAATGACACTACTACCATACTATCAAAATATACTCCACAAAGAAATTCACTCAAATGCAAAATTTTAGTACTACCAAAATACACTCACTAGTAACCTTTCACTTAAAGGAACAGTCCACCGTAATTCCATAATGAAATATGCTCTTATCTGAATTGAGACGAGCTGCTCCGTACCTCTCCGAGCTTTGCGCGACCTCCCAGTCAGTCAGACGCAGTCAGACGCGCTGTCACTCCTGTTAGCAATGTAGCTAGGCTCAGTATGGCCAATGGTATTTTTTGGGGCTGTAGTTAGATGCGACCAAACTCTTCCGCGTTTTTCCTGTTTACATAGGTTTATATGGCCAGTGATATGAAACAAGTTCAGTTACACAAATTGAAACGTAGCGATTTTCTATGCTATGGAAAGTCCGCACTATAATGACAGGCGTACTAACACCTTCTGCGCGCTTCGACAGCGCATTGATACGGAGCTCAGATATCAATGCGCTGTCGAAGCGCACAGAAGGTGTTAGTACGCCTGTCATTATAGTGCGGACTTTCCATAGCATAGAAAATCGCTACGTTTCAATTTGTGTAACTGAACTTTTTTCATATCACTGGTCATATAAACCTATGTAAACAGGAAAAACGCGGAAGAGTTTGGTCGCATCTAACTACAGCCCCAAAAAATACCATTGGCCATACTGAGCCTAGCTACATTGCTAACAGGAGTGACAGCGCGTCTGACTGCGTCTGACTGACTGGGAGGTCGCGCAAAGCTCGGAGAGGTACGGAGTAGCTCGTCTCAATTCAGATAAGAGCATATTTCATTATGGAAGTACGGTGGACTATTCCTTTAAAACCTCAAAACCAATCACTTTCCAGATAAACTTTCAAACATAAATTCAAAATACAGTGGTGCTTGAAAGCTTGTGAACCCTTTAGAATTTTCTATATTTCTGCATAAATATGACCTAAAACAACATCAGATTTTCCCGCAAGTCCTAAAAGTAGATAAAGAGAACCCAGTTAAACAAACGAGACAAAAATATTCTACTTGGTCATTTATTTATTGAGAAAAATGATCCAATATTACATATCTGTGAGTGGCAAAAGTATATGAACCTTTGCTTTCAGTATCTGGTGTGACCCCCTTGTGCAGCAATAACTGCAACTAAACGTTTCCGGTAACTGTTGATCAGTCCTGCACACCGGCTTGGAGGAATTTTAGCCCATTCCTCCATACAGAACAGCTTCAACTCTGGGATGTTGGTGGGTTTCTTCACATGAACTGCTCCTTCAGGTTCTTCCACAGCATTTCTATTGGATTAAGGTCAGGACTTTGACTTGGCCATTCCAAAACATTACCTTTATTCTTCTTTAACCATTCTTTGGTAGAACAACTTGTGTTTTTAGGGTCGTTGTCTTGCTGCATGACCCACCTTCTCTTGAGATTCAGTTCATGGACAGATGTCCTGACATTTTCCTTTAGAATTCGCTGGTATAATTCAGAATTCATTGTTCTATCAATGACGGCAAGCCGTCCTGGCCCAGATGCAGCAAAACAGGCCCAAACCGTGATACTACCACCACCATGTTTCACAGATGGGATAAGGTTCTTATGCTGGAATGCAGTGTTTTCCTTTCTCCAAACATAACGCTTCTCATTTAAACCAAAAAGTTCTATTTTGGTCTCATCCGTCCACAAAACATTTTTCCAATAGCCTTCTGGCTTGTCCACGTGATCTTTAACAAACTGCAGATGAGCAGCAATGTTCTTTTTGGAGAGCAGTGGCTTTCTCCTTGCAATCCTGCCATGCACACCATTGTTGTTCAGTGTTCTCCTGATGGTAGACTCATGAACATTAACATGAGCCAATGTGAGAGAGGCCTTCAGTTGCTTAGAAGTTACCCTGGGGTCCTTTGTGACCTCACCGACTATTACACGCCTTGCTCTTGGAGCGATCTTTGTTGGTCGACCACTCCTGGGGAGGGTAACAATGGTCTTGAATTTCCTCCATTTGTACACAATCTGTCTGACTGTGGATTGGTGGAGTCCAAACTCTTTAGAGATGGTTTTGTAACCTTTTCCAGCCTGATGAGCATCAACAACGCTTTTTCTGAGGTCCTCAGAAATCTCCTTTGTTCATGCCATGATACACTTCCACAAACGTGTTGTGAAGATCAGACTTTGATAGATCCCTGTTCTTTAAATAAAACAGGGTGCCCACTCACACCTGATTGTCATCCCATTGATTGAAAACACCTGACTCTAATTTCACCTTCAAATTAACTGCTAATCCTAGAGGTTCACATACTTTTGCCACTCACAGATATGTAATATTGGATCATTTTCCTCAATAAATAAATGACCAAGTATAATATTTTTGTCTCATTTTTTAACTGGGTTCTCTTTATCTACTTTTAGGACTTGTGGGAAAATCTGATGATGTTTTAGGTCATATTTATGCAGAAGTATAGAAAATTCTAAAGGGTTCACAAACTTTCAAGCACCACTGTAGCACTAAGACACTACCACACTATTCAAATACACTCACTCATCAAACAAATTCTCTGTCATGCAAAATTTCACTAAACACTTTAGAAGTTGTACAGTTTGTTTCTGAAATGGTATGGAAGACTAGTTTAATTTCACTCTCAAATGTCCATAATATTCTAATTTAAGGTACCTTTACCTTAAAATCAGGGCTTTGAACCGGTTCAAGGAACGAAAACGAAAACCGGGAACTTTTTCTATTTCACATGGAACAGAAACGAAACCAGAAACTTTATTATTTTTTATGTTCCGGAACAGAAATGCTTATTAAAAATAATGGTAACCGGTTAATACCGGTTTTTATTTCGTTCCTCAAAGTTTCTGTAGCCTACAAATAGTCATTCTTCTCCTGCGCAAGTTTCTGTGACCCGCTGGGGTTCACTTCCTGTGTGACGTTCGCTGATTGAATGGAGAGAGCGGGAAGGTGGACTGCTAATGAGTAAGTGCATTACTGAGTGTCTCTGAGCAAAGAAGAGCCTGAACGATGCAACCTCCCTATTGGCTGTTTGTAAAAATGTATCAGTTGTTGCCCTACCCACGGGAATCATCGCGGGCTCGAGAGACGAGACCTGACGAGTTAGTTCGTTGGTAGCAGAACAAAATGTCTGGACACAAATCGGGTTTTCAGAAAAGGAAAGAAAATAAACGGAGGGTCGAAAATACAAAAAAGGAGGCAGAAAATGGAAAACGAGTTTTAAGGTAGGACAAATGGTTACTTTTCTGAGGCAGCCCGCCGTGGCTGCCTGCAGGCTTATTTATTATAGCCCATTTAGTTAAAATAGTTGATATAAAATGTTTATAGTTATAGTTATGTGATGGTTGTCCTGATTTAGACTGTTTTTTTTGGGGGGGGGGGTTCCGCGATGTTGCACCCGGGTCCAGATTAGGGCAGAACCGGCCCTGGCTACATTTCAGGTGTAGTTTGTTTTATGTATGTATGTACTTGCATAGATGTGTACTTGGTCTTCCAATATGGCGCCTAACAAAATCTCGCGGCGCGGTGACGTCATGCGGTAGCCCTCTATAGGGCCTGACTAGCCTTTGGTAACACACTAAACGAATTATCTTTCATTTTTGGCACTTTTTCTGTTTGTGTAGATGGGAAGACATACTGAGAATCCAAATCACCAACATTTGAAATAATAATTGTTTTGAATTATTTCTTGTCTTATTTAATGAAGGTTGTAATAGAATTAGCCTACATTTGGCTTAAGCTGGATGAGACAGAGACATAATTTTATAGCCATTTGTTAAACAGCTGACAGGGAACGTAATTAACCGTTCCGGGAACGAAATTTTTTTGTTCTAACCGGTTCGGGAACGTCTATTTAATGGTGGAACCCAAAACCGGAAACGTTAAAATTCCGTTTCTGTTCGGAACGAACCAATAGGAAAAAAATTCCGGTTCAAAGCCCTGCTTAAAATGTGTAACTGGCTGGTCGAACATTTGCTTATCCATGGAAATTCATTCTCCCATGCAACCTGGTATTTGCATTCATGTTTTTGCCGTTTGGTATTGGGTTTCGTGGCCATGATGAATGACTGCTTGTAAAAAATGTCGGCCAGCCCGGGTGAATCCTACATTACAGAAGTGACTGGTTAAAAATCATTTGACGTCAGCAATGTTTCTCATACGATTCTGATTGGATATAATCGGGAGTATTTTTAATTTGGCGGTAGGGGTTTCCCAAAACCGGGAGATTATCCAGTTTTTAACAAATACGATCGGGAGACGGAGGCTGAAATCGGGAACCTCCTGCCGAAATCGGGAGGGTTGGCAAGCATGGGCATATCAGATGAAAATTCAATACAAATTGCTTGAAGCTGCTCTCATTGAATTTAGAATTGAATGCTAAACAACGTACTTTTTACAGAATTAAAATATCCATTCTTGAGATATTATAAATCAAAGATTGAAGAAACTACAAAATTTTTAGAAAACTGATGTAGTATTCTGTATTAGGATAACATGGTCCAAAATGGGCCTCGTTAATGAATGAGCTCAAGTGTTTTTTCTTAATAATTTTTTTTTTTTACTTTTCAAGATATTTATGTGGAAATTGGCAGGCACATGGGTGGTTGTATATCCATCCATCCATCCATCCATCCATCCATCCATCCATCCATCCATCCATCCATCCATCTATTACCTGTAGTCGCTTATCCTGTCCTACAGGGTTGCAGGCAAGCTGGAGCCTATCCCAGCTGACTATGGGCGAGAGGCGGGGTACACCCTGGACAAGTCGCCAGATTATCACAGGGCTGACACATGTACCCCTTTTCCACCAAATCAGTTCCAGGGCTGGTTTGGAGCCAGTGCTGGTGCTGGTTCACAACTCGTTCAACTTGCGAGCCAGCTGAGAACCAGCTTGCTTTTCCATCACTCGCGGTGCTAAGAGAAGACACGTCATTACGTCGCTGTATACGTCAGTTACGTCGTTGTATACGTCATTACGTCGCTGTATACGTCAGTTACGTCGCTACGTTTGCATAAACCTTGGCGCGAATATCGAAGCAAAAACAACACGGAAGAAGCAGCAACAACAATAATAATGGCTGACTTCGCGTTTGTACAGCTGCTGCTTCTCGTCGCTTAAAAATGGCGATCTTTCGCGGTCTTGTTATTGTTGTTGGTCGTAACAACTCCGCCCCTCCTGCTGACGTAAGCGGTTCTTTCCTCTGGCCCAGCAGAGAGTTGGTGCTAGCCTGGAACCGGTTTTTCTGGCCCCAGAGCCAGTTCTTTGTCAGTGGAAACAGAAAACCCGGTTCCAAACTAAGCACTGGCCCCGAACCAGCCCTGGAACTGCTTTGGTGGAAAAGGGGCAATAGACAACCATTCACATTCACACCTACGGTCAATTTAGAGCCACCAATTAGCCTAATCTGCATGTCTTTGGACTGTGGGGGAAACCGGAGTACCCGGAGGAAACCCACGCAGACACGGGGAGAACATGCAAACTCCACACAGAAAGGCCCTCACCGGCCGCTGGGCTCGAATCCAGGACCTTCTTGCTGTGAGGCAACAGTGCTAACCACTACACCACCATGCCGCCCCAGATGGTTGTATACTGAATACAAAATTTGAAAAATTAGTAAAAAAATAAAGTTATGCAAATTAGTATTTAATTATCATTAATTATACAAATTAGGTAACAAACACTAAATCGGTGCATACTTCTTCAAAGTTTCAACAAATGCGGGTGGCACGGTGGTGTAGTGGTTAGCACGGTCGCCTCACAGCAAGAAGGTTCCGGCTCAAACCCAGCGGCCGGCGAGGGCCTTTCTGTATGGAGTTTGCATGTTCTTCCTGTGTCTGCGTGGGTTTCCTCCGGGTGCTCCGGTTTCCCCCAAAGACATGCAGTTAGGTTAACATGGGGCGGTCTTGGGCTGAAGTGCCCTTGAGCAAGGTGCCTGACCCCTGACTGCTCCCCAGGCGCTCTAGTGTGGTTGCCCACTGCTCTGGGTGTGTGCGCGTGTGTTCACTGCTTCAGATGGGTTAAATGCAGAGGATGAATTTCACTGTGCTTGAAGTGTGCATGTGACAAAGGTTTCTTCTTCTAAATGCCATTATTTGTGCAATATAACTGATCTTAAAGGAATAATCTGGAGTGATGTGCTTTCTAGGTCTATTTTCGCATTATTGGGAGTGCATGCGTTGAGTTGCTACCACAATCACGTCAATCGGATGTGTTTTGAGACAGTTTGTTTTTTGCGATTTCAACATACCACAATTGTGCATTTCCAGCGGGATGGGCTCTGCACTCGGCACTCGACTTTTACAGACTTTTCCCTGAAGGTGGTGTCTGGAGAAGAACAACTTCAGGTAAGGTACTGGCTTTGTATTTACTCTTCTACACACTCTGTCCGTGCACTTGCAGAGCTAGGGACACTTCATTTTGTTTGTAGGAACCCTCATACTCACTTCCACGGAACTGTCTTGTTGTTTTGAGCTTTGCAATGGTTTTAAAACTAGCGTTTTGTATCGGCAAAAAGACATGCCCCTCGCACTGCCGTGTTAGCGCTTTCCGGTTGAAATCGCAAAAAATGAACTGTCTCAAAACACATCCGATTGACGTGATTGTGGTAGCAACTCAACGTATGCACTCCCAGTAATGCGAAAATAGACCTAGAAAGCATATCACTCTGGATTATTCCTTTAACTCTTGTTTATACATCACAAAGAAGGAGAAATCAATGTCAAATCTTTCTTAAGCAAAATGTTTGCAGCACACCTATTCAGAATACTCAAAGCATGTAGATGGAATAAATATATTATGTTCATTATGTCTTCTTCTTAAATCAAAATAATTAGTTTTCTTTTGTTTCAGACGTGTAAAAGCTTTTTACCTTTACCTGACATGTTTCGACGGTGTAACTTCCGTCTTCATCAGAGGGTCACCCTCTGATGAAGACGGAAGTTACACCGTCGAAACATGTCAGGTAAAGGTAAAAAGCTTTTACACGTCTGAAACAAAAGAAAACTAATTATATTTCATGTAGATGGAACTTTGTATTTTATCGTTTTCAACAAAAGTAGGGCCTACTAGTGTTTATATTAAAGAATATAAATTATTCTTATTTCAATGAATATTCACAGCTTTCAAGGAGAATATCGAAAAAAAACTGTGTGAGCCACATCCAATAAACAATTCCAGTTAACTGAATTGAAATTGACACTCGCGTGTCTGACTTTTTTTTTTTTTAATCTCATTCCGGCCACTAAGATCTCAATATTTTTCATCAAAACAACTACAGTTATATTCTAAAATAGTTATTTATTGACATGAATCAGTTTGATTAGAAAAATAAGTAGGTAAATCTATGAAAACTCACTTCAAAGTCTCCCATGAATCATAACATCAAAACTAGCTGATGGAAAATTTTGCTGAATACTTCATCAGAAACCGTGAGAGCGAGAGAACATCCCTATAAAAGTTATCTGATTGATATTCATGAGTAATCCAGTCGGAAACCAATCAGAAGAGAGAGAGCCTAATCACTTTCACGTGACTCAAAAAGCACCGGCAGTTTCTCGATGTTACGCGAGCAGAGAGTGCACTCTGTTGTACCAACTTCAACCTGCTGTTACTCCCAAAGTACTGAACAGATCTTAACCAGATGCAGTTCGTTAGAAAGCAGATATTCTAAGCTTTTTATTGATAATGTTTACAATAGAAAATATTCAAGAGTTAAGCAATGACAGATTTGGAAACTTAGATGAGCGTCTGCATGCACAGTTTTCACAGCACGGCCAGCGAGCGTCTGAGATGCCTAATTTTATTGCAGAATTCTCAGACAGAGAAAGTCTTTCGGTTTGTAAATTTATAAACTGAAATATGAATAAAAGTTAATACTAAATGCAAATTAAACAAGCTGAATCCCCGGCATGTATTTTACAAGCTGGAAGGAGTCTCCAGTGTAAGCGCTCTGTACCATTTAGAGGTAAAGCCAGAGATGTTATCAGGCTCTTTGACAGGAAATTCTTCGCTTTACAATTTCTTATGTCAGTGTGCCGTAATATAAAACGAATAAATCATAAACCTTTGGGTGGTAAGAGAAACTTCGCTTCATCACACCATTTTGTGATTAATAATTTTCCCTTAACAGCATGCTCCTGTGTGTTATTCCTTCCATATGACTCATCCTTAACGAAAATGCAGCCTGAGTGTGCAGTCATGCAGCTCTTTAATAACCAGATAATACAGCTGTAATCCTTTGTTATCTTGTATAATTTATGTGCATAATATAGTTGCAGGCAGTCGTCAGGGAAAAATAATGCCAGTGTTTGGTAAAGAGCAAGGTTGAAAGGGAAAGCCCTCAGCTTCCTCTCATCTCTTTCTATCTCTCCTTCAATTTCCTGCACTTTAATGAGTTGGTGTAGGAGTGGACCCAACGCACTTAAGTCACGACTGTGGCGATCTCTCTCTCTCTCTCTCTCTCTCTCTCACACACACACACACACACACACACACACACACACACACACACACACACACACACAGATTGAGAGAGAAACAGAGAGAGAGTTTTCATTCACTCCATCTCTCTCTCTCTCTCTCTTATGTAACAGAGAAATGTATAATAATAGCACAATTGATTATTGTTCCAATGTAACTGTCACCCTTTTTATAACACAACAAGGAACAATTACCAACGATCACTTTTTATCCGTTTGTAGTAACAGTTAATGTTACCGTGAAACAAGCTAGTTCGTGTTATCGTTTGTATTATAACGACTATTTAACAGTTATTCCACAAAATCGAGTCGTACATGAGCTGATAGCCGATGAGGCGCATAGCACCGAGTTGTCTATTAGCCATATATGACGAGATTGAGTGGAATAACTGTTTTATTCTATCCACATTCACTGGATTTTGAGAAACTGAGCATTTTTATTGTTAATTTTTGCAAATTCAATAAATAAAAGCTTTATACAAAACGCCCGACAAAATCATTTCCGCTTTGGCGGACTTCTTAAAATCCTATCGATGGCTGCACGAATTGACTTTAGTGTTGTTGTTTTGTAGAAAATGGCGTCTTGCTGTCGTGCCGAGGTATAGAATAGTTTTAGACATTTTACTTCTTCCTTGGACATTTCAGTTCTGTAATGTTCAAACTTCTTTAAGCTTTTGAACCAGTTTAAAAAAAATTCAACAAATTTTAATGCTTAAAGGAACAGTCCACCGTACTTCCATAATGAAATATGCTCTTATCTGAATTGAGACGAGCTGCTCCGTACCTGTCCGAGCTTTGCGCGACCTCCCAGTCAGTCAGACGCAGTCAGACGCGCTGTCACTCCTGTTAGCAATGTAGCTAGGCTCAGTATGGCCAATGGTATTTTTTGGGGCTGTAGTTAGATGCGACCAAACTCTTCCGCGTTTTTCCTGTTTACATAGGTTTATATGACCAGTGATATGAAACAAGTTCAGTTACACAAATTGAAACGTGGCGATTTTCTATGCTATGGAAAGTCCGCACTATAATGACAGGCGTACTAACACCTTCTGCGCGCTTCGACAGCGCATTGATATCTGAGCTCCGTATCAATGCGCTGCCGAAGTGCGCAGAAGGTGTTAGTACGCCTGTCATTATAGTGCGGACTTTCCATAGCATAGAAAATCGCCACGTTTCAATTTGTGTAACTGAACTTTTTTCATATCACTGGTCATATAAACCTATGTAAACAGGAAAAACGTGGAAGAGTTTGGTCGCATCTAACTACAGCCCCAAAAAATACCATTGGCCATACTGAGCCTAGCTACATTGCTAACAGGAGTGACAGCGCGTCTGACTGCGTCTGACTGACTGGGAGGTCGCGCAAAGCTCGGAGAGGTACGGATCAGCTCGTCTCAATTCAGATAAGAGCATATTTCATTATGGAAATACGGTGGACTGTTCCTTTAAAGATGAAGAATGTAAACAAACTGGCGAAATGACAGGAGCAATTTGTGAAAAATGCAATAATAATAGATCTTGAAAAATACAAAAAGAAACGTTCTTACCATTAAATACTTTTTATTCCATATTTTGTTGCCTTTTTTTTTTGTATTATTTTTTTTTTGGGGGGGGGGGGGTGTTTTCGAGTAGAGTTTTTATTTCGTCCTCGGTTGGTTCAGCAACATGCGCCGCCATTTTGTTTTTCTCTACTCACAGTATGAGCTGATAGCCTAGTAGTAGAGTAGCCAATCAGAGCACACGATTGCTCATATCCAGTGAATGTGAATAGAGTAAAAACAGTTGCTCCTTGACCATTTTCTCTTTTGTAATATTAATAAGACAAACAAACCAACAACCCAAAACACAGCTTGTCATATCGCTGAGAAAATGCAAATTACAAAATTTCATGTCTGAAAACATCCAGTTGCAAAACATTGGCACTGGAGGCTCCTTCTTAAATAGCAACATTTATTGTTGTTACTATACAAACAGTAATATCACAGTGAATAGAAACCTGTTGAGCTGCTGTTAGAAAAAAATAATCAACACTTTTGACCAGTCAGAATTGAGAATTCAACAGTGTGTCGAATTCAACATGAGCTCAGAAACCAATCTCGTACCAGCAGTCACTTTTTTTTATTCGCTCGTCAGCATCATGTCTACAGCAAACAAATAAAATATAAATAGAACATTTGGAATGTCACAGCCGATATAAACATGCTTTGATAATTCAATTTCGGGGTGCTGATGTATTTCAGAGCGTCATGACCTCGCTGAGTCATTCAGGGTCTGAGTCTCAATGCTTTAACACTTGCAGTGGTTAATCGTGTGCAAGTACAAGCAAGATAGATAAATATCACAATACTGGGCCTTAAAATGAAAGATTTAACAAACATTAGTGACCTGAAAGGGGCGGCACGGTGGTGTAGTGGTTAGCGCTGTCGCCTCACAATAAGAAGGTCCGGGTTCGAGCCCCGTGGCCGGCGAGGGCCTTTCTGTGTGGAGTTTGCATGTTTTCCCCGTGTCCGCGTGGGTTTCCTCCGGGTGCTCCGGTTTCCCCCACAGTCCAAAGACATGCAGGTTAGGTTAACTGGTGACTCTAAATTGAGCGTAGGTGTGAATGTGAGTGTGAATAGTTGTCTGTGTCTATGTGTCAGCCCTGTGATGACCTGGCGACTTGTCCAGGGTGTACCCCGCCTTTCGCCCGTAGTCAGCTGGGATAGGCTCCAGCTTGCCTGCGACCCTGTAGAACAGGATAAAGTGGCTAGAGATAATGAGATGAGATGAGATTAGTGACCTGAAAATTCATCTGGATTATAGACGGGCATTGCGTCTGGGTGCAAGGCGAGATGACTGACCTGTTGTGGATATGTCAATATCAAAGCTGTGATATAGGATTTAATAATTTATTTTTATAAATTGCTAAAGATGGGTGCTTCATGGTGTTAATGGTATTAGTATTTTACATGTTGTGGTTAATATTAACACGCATCAAGTCTAATATATAGAGGATATTACACTGTGGTGTGAAGATATGAAGTTTGAGTGGGGAATGTATATATCACGAGTGAGCGAAGCACCACCGTGTAATGTTCTTTATATTATATGGACACATCCAGAAAAAAAAATCCACAAGTTAATCAAAAGAATTTTAATTTTGAACCAGTTCATCATTTTGACAACACGCGTCTAAACACTGGGAGTGACATCATCGGAGTGAAATATCGGGAATTATTATACATACAGGACGCTTTTTCGATGGAATAAAAACATGGGTTCTATTCCCTTCTAGCATGTTCCGTTCATTTGGTTTGATAGCATGCAATATTGTTAGCATATCGCTTATCCTATGTGTATTACGTCACTCTACCCAATGGAGAATGAGCGTTGAATATGGTTGTCAAGACAACATGATGTCACATGTCGGAGATGTAAAACTTCCGTGCTAGCGAGTGAGCGACTGGGACAATTTGTAAACAAACATGGCTGCCAGGTTTGCATTGTTAAATACGGAAGATTTTGAGAGAATTTTGAAAGAGAAAGACGTGTTGAACACCCGAAAGAAATGTGTATATATTATACACATTTAATATATCGTAATAATAATATTGGCTGACTTTTTTTTTCATGGTATATCAGATATATTCCATTCAGCTACTCGTCTTTGACTCATGGAATACATCTGATCTACCACAAAAAAAGCCAGCCAATATTATTTAAATCTGTCACTCAGATCCGTGATGTATTTTGTATGAGAAATGCGAGTTTTTCAACACGAGAAGATAAACTTCATATCTTCAAGCCAATGTGTGATTTTCCTTTTTAATATATCGACACGTTCACAAACAAAAAGTCTCCAAATTTATCAAAACAACTCACTCATTGATTTCCTCACAAATGACATATAGAGATTTATGTCACGGTTTTGGTTCTCCATGGAACTTGTATGAAAAATATGAGTGGCGTATTTCCCAGTAAAACACTCGTGTCTATATAATACATAAAGATGTCAGGTGATTTTTATAGTCTTTTTATTTAAAAATTTTCCTTAAAACAGGTATTATGTTTTTTGGCTATTTTTTAAAACAAATTTGTCATACTTAGAAATTCACACCCAGGCATTGTCTTATATCGAGGAAATGTAGCTTTCTTTAAAAGATATAAATGTTCTGGATATTTATAACCTTATTCTGGCTATTATTTTGTCAAATACTTGATAAACACAATTATTTTAGCACCCTTGAAGATGAATCATCTGCAGAATAGTGTACTCTATGACATTCATACTGTCGATGCCCAGGCGGGACATCTGAATGAGAGAGAATTAGCCCCTGGATGGGGAGGGGAGCTTCAATTTGCCTCTTTTGCCAATTCCTGCGCTTAAGAAAACACAGACGGAAATAGTCCAGAGAACCTTCGGAGGGAACACAGCGATTGAGAAAAAACAACGCTGTTAGAACAAAGCAGTCTGGTTCTTTTCTTTTTCCCCGCTTGTGTGCAGTGTGATAATGGTTTCTCCCATCACCTGAGCCAAGAATGGTTCAGCCCACTATTCAGCCAGCCTACCCTGAATGAGTCATCCTGCCTGCCTCTGATTGGCCGGACGCTCTCCATCCCAAGGGATCGCCTTGCAGAAGGAAGCCGAGGCCCGACTCCATTCACAGAAAACGAGGCTGTGCTCGTCTGCCGCCTCATTCACAGCCACGGTGCCGTTCGCCATCTCCTGCACTCTCTAGCATCCTCTCTTCAGCATCCTTTCTTCAACTCGTCTCCCTCCTCACCTCCCTCACACGCCAGGCAGCATCGCCTCTCTTTTTGTGTTGTCTCTAGAGAACAGAAACGTGCTGCCTCTCTCTCTCTCTCTCTCTCTCTCTTTTTTTTTTTTTTTTTATTCGTAGGCAGGCAGGAAGGCAAGACATTGGGAGGGACCGCAGTGCGAATGCTGCAGCAGTGAACACAGAAGAGGAAGCTTATGAATGACTGACGCTCTCCTGATGCACACTTCCTGTGGACGGTTTTTACATGAATGGCGTTTTTTTTTTTTTTTCCTCCACCCTGGATTAATGCCGCGGGCTTCACTCTGCCAGCTGGCTCTCAATGAAGCAGAGAAAGATCGGATCTTCTGATTTATCACGCTGTTCATTCAGATCCCGGACTCTGATTACTTCTTAGCGTTGTGCTTTTTTGATATGACGATCAATTAATCAGCAAGGCAAACAAAACTCAGCTTGTCTTAGATGAATTTATGATTAAAGGTGATTGTTACCTAAGGGAATTTGTGATTAGGTAGCAAGGGCTGTCATTTCTGTGATGTATTTGAATATGTAGGGGGAAAAACATGGAGACGAACTGTTGAACAAAGAGGGGAAAACCTCTCTCGCTTTATGCTGTGATTTAGAGAATTTGGTAACCATGGAGAATGCGGTGATATAAGCGCTTTTTAGAATGAGGCACATCAACACAACAGAGGCTCAGACGCAGATTAATTTTTCATTTTAGATTTAAAAAAAATATATATGTATCTGTATTTATCGGTCCTCATATTCTTCCAAAACTGGAACCAAAGTGATCATATATTTTTCTCAGTAAGAGATTGCGGTTTGCCCTTAACGCTGAATGTGAGCTTCTGATGGACTGTCTTTATGGCACACCATCACTGAGCTTTGCCTTTCTGTCAGGTGTCTGGAAAATTAGTCGTCATCATGGAGAGCAGCTCAACTTTGCTTCTTTGTCGTGGACATAGAAACCGACATTTCAGCGCTACCTCTGTCACAATACTGTTCAATGTTGTCGTTTGAAAGACGCATTTTTTTCATGTCATGATTTTTATTTAGGTTGTGTTCGCTTGTTTGTTCGTTCGTTCGTTCGTTCGTTCATTCATTCATTTACTTATTTATTAATGTTCTTCCTTTGCTTGCTTTTTTTTTTTAATTTTTTCACTTGTTATTGTTCTTTTTAAGGACATTCATGTTCAATTGTGACGATTAAGATCCAACCAGCAAGGACATAATACCTGTTGTTCACTATTCAGAATTATCCTTTGATAACTATTTTCCTTCCGTCTATTTTTCGGTCCGAATTAAAGTAAGGCATTTCTGTTTGACGGTGACAAAATATCATCATAAGGAAATTTCGGAATCGATCAGTTCTGATGTGCTGCAAGTGGGAGGTTTTTTTTTCTGCAACAGGAAGTGATCTGCGGCGTTGAGTGAGTCTTTTGTTGAGAAGGGTTCTCTCTCTCTCTCTCTCTCTCTCTCTCTCTCTCTCTCTCTGCGAGTGAGTCATGCGTGTGCACAGATCTGCCAGGCTGCAGAGCGAGAGAGAGACATCTCCTTCATAAAGCTCTTTTCTCCTCTATCGCCCGAACGCCATCGCTGAACAGGAGCATCAACTTACTTCCCTTGATTGTTCCTCTGTTTTTTTTTTTTTTGTTTTGTTTTGTTTCCCCCCCCTTCCTCCCATGGATTGTTTGAGTTGTGGTGTATTTCTGGCCCCTGAGGTGGGCTAGTGTGTGCGGTTTTGTAGCTTCTGCTTGAGCAGATATTCACCATAGTCGCCGCCACCATCACTGGTACCATAGCTACAGCGCGTCACCGAAAGGGAGCGAAGTAGAAAGACGAATACAGGCGTACTTGTATTTTTCCATCCGTGAGGCTTTTTCGGCTCAGACATGCCAGAGGAGTGGCCGGCGAGCACGGCGTTGCTTGTGCCCGTGCGTGCATAGGCACACGGAGCCGGGGGCATGCTGCAGCGCGCCAAGTACAACCGCTTCCGCAATGAGTCGGTGACATCTGTCGACGAGCTGCTGCTCCACGGCCTTCCCATGAACGCCAAGGTGCCTGCTGGCGCCCCGGTGCCTGCTCCGGAGCCGCTGTACGCGCCTGCTGCTGAGGCCACGCCCCCTGAAACAGCTGAGGACTCGGGCACCGCCCTGTGCACCCTCATCAACAAGGTGTCCAGTCTTAAATTCACCAACTCCTCTGGCCTGCTGGGCATCAAAGGCCTGCCGTCGGCTGTCAAGGACCTGGCTGTGTCCAAACTTCAGGGAGGAGGGGGAGCAGGAGGAGGGTCCTCGGGTAGCCCGGCGTCTTCCTCCAGCCTCTCAGCGGCCACTGGGGGCATCTCGTGTGCTTCCGCCACCTCTGGCCACCACGAGCCAGGCTCCATGAGCACCGGGAAGAAGGGAAGGATGGAGGAAGCGCAGCCTGGTGCAGAGGACTGGCACACAGGTGGTGTGGGTGGCACTGGTGGAGAATGCGCAGGCCTGGTGAATAAACCCTCACGAGGATGGCTGCACTCCAGCGACAAGATCGCTGGACCTGGAGTGACGTACGTCGTAAAGGTATGGCCTCTCTCTTCTCCTTCATCCTTCTCCATAACATTCCTAACACTCCTGTTTTTTTTTTGTCCTTTCTTTATATCTGTCCATCCCCTGATTAACCTCTTCTGAGCTTCTGAAAAAAAAGGAGAGCAAACAGCTACAGCTGTGCTTGTTTCTTTGCAGTCGCAGAAAGAGAAGCAATGGCGAGGGATGAAAACAGGCATTAAATAATACAGGCTCAGTCAGGCAAACTACCTTTAGGGAGGAAATAAATGAGCAGGATGCTGAACAAAGCTGTAGTTTATAAGCAGTTCAGGATTTTGTTCATTTTTATATCCTTTTATACTCTGTGCTCTCAGACAGTTATGAAGCTTTTGAGCTCAGTCGTCGTTTTACTATCTCAAAAACTCAGTCTCCATGTACTGTTGGCTTTAGCTGCGCTCTCTTTCTCTTTTTCTTTCTCTCTTTTTATCTGCTGCATTTGCACCATACAGGTTCTCCAAGCGACAGGCTATTTTTACCACGCCAGTCAATCTATTCAAACGAACACCAAGTTTATCTCATCAAGCAGAAGCGGGATGCAAATAGTGTAACCACGGTGACCAGAGCGAAAGCGGCAGAGCTGCTCTCCTATCACTTACATTCATAAAACGTAATGGTGTTCCTGGTATAAGTTCAAGGCAAAATGATTTTTTTTAAAGCTCTTCAGGATTAAAGAACAAAAATGAATCTGAAATCTATCTAATAAGAATCTTTATTATAAATCTAAAATCATATCTTGATTTTTTTTTTTACAGGAATATGTGCAACACAAACCAAGCCGGAGCAGCTTGAACGAGTTTTGTAAAAAGAAAAGCATCAGTAGGATGTAATGTAAACTACATAATGATACCGTATCATCCTACATCATCAGGTGTGAATAAATTCATGTTAAACATTTTAAAGGATCCAATCCTTGTATCATAATTTTAGACACCGAACATATCCCGAGCGTATTTTGAGAGCAGGTACCGTAGTGCAGTGCGTTTCCGGCTTCATCACTTCATTGTACAATGTGTCATTAGAGAGGCACTGAGGTAAAGGTGACTTCGATATCTACAGGATGATTCATGCCTCATACCCTTGTTCGTTTTTTTTTTTTTTTTATGTTCTCAGAGTGAATCACCCGCAGCTACAGCCAAAGCACTGGAGCACTGTATGCTTAACATGCAGAAAGAGAGAGAGAGAGGTAGTGTACAGGAAGTAGGGTCCTTTGAGCTGTATGAATTGTAAGAAATGAATGCGGGATAGAAAACGCAGACAGAGAATGTTTAAGATGATTGCGGGGTGTTTTTTTTTTTTTTTGCGTGTGGACGTGTTTATAGCTTGGTATAGGAATTGTCTACAATTTTGTCCCTACATGCAGAGTTAGGGTTAGATTTAAATGTAGCATAGCATTCATTAGTTGCATTAATAATTTGTCAGTGGAAGGTCCTCAGATGGAGAGTAATGTGTGTGTGTGTGTCCATGCAAGCAGCCGTCACATACTGATTTCAACGTGTTGCTGGTCACAGTTGTGCTAATGACAGCCCAAGTGTGTTCACGTATGTATCACGCTATGATGCAGTAAAAGGACAGCGACCGAAATGGACTGCACTCTGTTTTTGAGACAAACACTCATGCGCGCGCACACCAGTGTAAAAAAAAAAACAAGCAAAAAATTGCCTGTATGAAGTTATACATTTTATCAGGTCTTGGTGGTAGGACAGTATTTAATACTTTACCTTTTCCGCATATCATGCATAATTTTGAGATAATTGTAAAATGCTGTAGATAGACGAGGAGGCCTGAGAAGACTCGCTCACGGGCCGAATCTAGCCAGCAGGCCACCATTTCCAGATATTTAAACCATGTTGGAGTTTTCCAGCTGATATTTTTAGATTAAAAAAAAAAAAACTCTGGCCACTGTGAGAGGGGTGGAAATATACTTCCACAAACGAGCCACTTCATTCCTTTTAAATCATCCTTTTTTAAGATGGACTATGTGTCTACAGGGTGTTCAAAAATCAGGAACTAATAAGACTATTAGTTTATTAAATAAAGATAATTTATTTTTATTCATTATTTCAAACATCTGCTCTGAATGTTCACCCTTAGGCTTTATGTGCTTTCTCAGCCGATGTATGATGTTTTAATGTTTGTACCTCGACATATTCAGATCTACGTATATGCCCAACATTTTCCCATTGGTTCCTGACTTTTTGGACACTGTGTAAAAATAAAAATAAAAAAATGCACCAATATGCTTGTGTGTTACATTTGACTTAGAAAGTTTCCTTGAAACCAAACAAGTTTGTTTTTTTTCTGTCTTTTTTTTTTGCACCACTTCAAAAAAGACAGCACTTACGTTAATTACGCAAACTGACACACGCATGTGGTTAATTTTGACCTGGAAAATTGCGTTTCTGTTCTGTTTACCTGTGATTAAATTGCAAATGTGAAATTGACAGGTCTGTTTGATGGATCTTTAGTCTGATAAGGATTTATTTTTACCATTTGCAGCCATGTTTCCAAAAGGCTTTAATGCTATATTGAGTAAAGCGAGTGTATGATTAAAGCAGTATGGTAAATTTTGGGTTGCGAAATTTATAGTTTGACTGATTTGATAAGATATTATTATTATTATTATTATTAGTTTTAAAGCAACTCTGTTGCCTGTTACTGTTCCATGTAATGATCAAATGTTTAAAATCATGGTTATTGGCTTATCTGGCCGACAGGCAACGAGCTTATGCCATCACGTGTTGTCCGTCATTCATCCGTCTGTCTGCCGTCGTCCGGATTTCACAAAAATCGCTTCTTCTCTCTCAGTTCTTCACCGATTTTTATTCTTTTTGGCAGGAAGGTACTTCTGCCTGGGGTGCATATGGCTTCTACCCAAAGTTGCATAATTGCAATTAATAATGAAGATATGGAGTAATTAAGCCCTAACGAGCAGTTTCCACACAAATTGCTTCTTCTTCAATTCTTCACCGGTTTTGATTCTTTCTGGTATGAAGGTAGGGGGACCTAGGATGCATATAATTTCTACCCAGATTTGCTTAATTACAATTATTAATAAAGTTATGAACTAATTAAGCCTTAATGAGCAGTTCAACAAAAATTGCTTCTTTTCAGTGAATTCCTCACCATTCTGGATTCATTCTGGCAAATACATGAGCTGGACTGGTTGAGAGTAGAACTGCCCAAGGTGGCCCACTTTAGATCGTTCCTTCTGGACTAGAAGGGGCCGGAGTGAGCTACATCGTCATTGACGGTCTCATTTTAAGTTATTTAAGCCACCTTGGGAGCATTTTTGGCCTTGAAATCCTAAACATGTGCCATCTCTGATCATAAACAGCTCATTAATGATTAGAAATGATTAAAATAATCATTCTGGTTGCTTTTCATTGCATTATGGTCGTTAATCCAGCAGGAACAAAAACATACTCCGCAAAACCACCATGCATGTGTAATAAAAGGCAGATGTTGATCAGAACATGGTTTATTCCTGTTCAACCACGGCAGTTTTTCAACTTTTACACTTTAAAAAAAAAAAAAATTATTACACAATGACTCGTCATACTTTTCATCCATTTGTAGTAAAGTTTAATGTTTAAAGTAGAATGCCCATGAAACAAGTTGGTTCCCGTTATCACTTACTTTATAGCAGCTATAAATGTCGTTCACTCAAAAGCCTGTCTCTTTTTCCGAACGCTTGAATTTTTCTGTGTTGGAAAACTTAAAGGAACAGCTTTATTTTTGAATATTACGAAACACTCACACTGGAGACTCCTTCCATTTTCTTACAGGACGCTCCAGCATATGAACGATTATACGGTACATTTAGTATTATGTGTACTTATGTTTTATAAGTCCCTGTATATGCTGTTAGTGATGCAGTAATGTATGATATTAGAGTCAGGTGAAACTGCTGTCAGTGCTGATGTTATAGAAGAAGAATCGACACCTTCCAGCCAATCAGAATGGAGCTTATCGACTGCATTATCAGTATCAGGTAAATCAGGAATTATCTAATGGACTGAATGTTATTGGCAGTGTAATTAAAGACAGGGTTTATGTTACAGATCATATCAATATCCATAAGTTTCTTTATCTGTTATTTTAGGATCATGTGTATGGTATGTATATGGAGTATTATAATTGTTTTTTTATTATTATTATTATTAATACTAAAAATGATCATGCTTAAATTTGGATGTAGCGAAACGTGCAGCTGTCTAGATGACAGGTCTGTCCGAGGAGTCATTGATAACATCATAAGCGGAGCAGGTGAATCACTCGCTTTGTTCAGATTAGAGAAACAGAAGACAGATGATTCATTCATCCGTTCATCCGCCGATGCCGTGAGGGCTTGAGGTTAGAGCGAGACAGGTCCAGGTGAGTCACCGCTGTGTTCAGGTGAGTCATGCAGTGGTAAACTGCTGAGCATTAAAGTCAGACGCAAGGAGTGTTGATTAATTACGTAAGTGACTAGGGAGGGGAAAAAATAGTGCAGTCTTCCGTACACGATGCAGAAGAAGAGGGGCTTCAACTTCAGTACGGTCAATAAAGACAGAAAATATATAATGTATATTTAATTTTTACTTTCATTTTTTTTGCCCCATGGATTGCATCATTATTACTCTTTTAATGCTGATAATTATATAATTTCATTAGAATAATTTGGTGATATTTTATATGAATGCTAACTAACCACTGGTAGGTAATTATTTTATTTTACCACAGTTTTAGTGCTTATAATTGTTACATGTTGCAAAAAGAAGGTCCTGAAATCCTGATAATTCTGTGATACATGGACACTAAGCAATCTTTGGAAATATAACTGGAAATAATTAACTTATTCCACGAAATCGAGTCGTACATGAGCTGATAGCCGACGAGGTGCGTAGCACTGAGTTGGCTACAAGCCATGTATGACGAGATTGAGTGGAATAACTGTTTTATTCAATCCACATTCACTGAATTTTGAGAAACAGAGCATTTTTATTTCTTGCAAATTTGATCAATAAAAACTTTCTACAAAACATCCGACAAAATAATTTCTGCTTAGGCGGACTTCTTAAAAACCTATCGATGGCGGCACGAATTGACTTCAGTGTTGTTTTTTTGTAGAAAGTGCCGTCTTGCTGTCGTGCCGAGGTATAGAATAGCTTTAGACGTTTATTTAATTCTTACTTGGATTTTTCAGTTCTGTAATGTTCAGACTTCTTTGAGGTTTTGAACCAGTTTAAAAAAAAATATATGCTTAAAGATGAAGAATGTAAACAAACCGGCGAAATGACGGGAGCAATTTGCGAAAAATGCGATTAATAATAATTCTGGAAAAATAAAAAATAAAAGTCAGAGAAAGCTTTATTGCCAAGTAATTGTTGCAACTACAAGGAATTTGGCTTGGAATTAAGGTGCTAAATAAATAAATACTAAATAAAGACAGTCTATTCTAATAAAGGAGCTACATAAAAATGGTCTATTCTAAGATATTAAGAAATAAAATAAGCAAGATAGAAATAAGATATAAAATAAATAACTGTGCAAATCAGGTAAACGATAAGAGACTTTCATCCCATATTTTGTTGTGCTTTTTTTTTTTTGTATTTTTTGGGGGTTTGTTTTCAACTAGAGTTTTTATTTCGTCCTCGGTTGGTTCAGCAACACGCGCCGCCATTTTGTTTTGCTCCACTCACAGTATATGAGCTGATAGCCTAGTAGTAGAGTAGCCAATCAGAGCGTGTGATTGCTCATATCCAGTGAATGTGGATAGAATAATATCTATTATTGTATTATTTGGGTTGTTTGAGTATTTTTAAGACCAACCTTTTCAATGTGCTAAAATAATTTTTTCTTCAGAATACATAGAATCTTCACAGAGCACCAAGAATCTTCTGGGCCGTCGTCGATGCGCATGTTCGGCTTTTTATTCCAGCTCTGGAACTTTTGGGTGCCGCTCTGTTTGACAGTACAGTTGGTGTAATAACAATCGATCGTTATTCGGTATCAGTCAGTATTCATCTCGGAGGTCAGACCGAACAAGCTGTTCATGCCAGTTACGTAATGTTAAAGGTGCTATTTGAGATACGTGTTATTCAACCCACAACCTTGTCTCATCATCGCAGCAGGCGCATGGCCTAATCAACTTCGATGTGTGATCTGACAAACTGTTCTCAGTGTGTAATCCGCATGTTCTTTCTCACACTGTCTCCTACACACTCGCTTGCAGTGTGTGTGTGTGTGTGTGTGTGTGTGTGTGTCCATGCCAGTGCCTGTGTGTGGGTGAATTTAATTCGTCCAAAACCTCCTCTACATGTGATTTTACATTCACACGTGAACACTACAAACATGTAAAAAGTGGGTTAACTTTTCTGAAAGAAGTTTAAATTTCCTGTCCGTTTACTTCCTGTCTTACGTCCTGGTTCCTGTCTTTTATTTTCTGGGTTCTTTTTAGGCGTTCTTATTTATTCTCTTGTACGATTCATAAATTTCCATCACCCAAGTTCACTTTTCACACTGAAGAGCTACAGTATTAGTGTATTCTAACACAGAACAAATTGTACATGCACCCCAAAAAAAAAAAACCCTGACAGTACGGAGGATTTTTAGAGAGGCATCTTAGTTGTAGACATTGATTAATTGGAGGACTGAAATTTTTATGCGTAAAATCATGAACTACGCGTGAGTGAGCTGTAATCGTAGCAAATGAGTTCTCTGTCAGCATATCCTTCAAACCGTGGGCACATTTTCTTTATAGGAGAGTTCAATGAATTAACAAAAAACATTTCCATTATTTTATTAATTTGACAAATCAAAATAGTTAATTGAAAGTGTGGTAACACCTTTAAAAGCTTACACCTCTGACATGCATTACAGATTAATCACTTTGATTTAGATAAGATTTGCTTATTTCATACTAAATTAGCTAGCAAAAATCTCCTGGAAGCTGGAAAAGAAAAAAAAAAAAGAAGCAAATTCACAGGTCCTCTCATTTTCTTTCATTTTTTAAAACAAAGCAGCATAACATTCTGCTTCACATTGTTCAGGTTTCCTATGTCACTGCTGCTCCAGCTCCAACCTGAACACACCCACCCCCTTGGTCAATGTCTACACCTGTCCCTTGTGTCCTATTACTCTATAAATAAGAGAAGTAATAAACGGTATATCTCTCTGTTTGCCCTGTCTCTCTGCTTTCTTGTTACAGTATTTGGGCTGCATAGAAGTGCTTCGGTCCATGAGGTCCCTCGACTTCACCACAAGATCCCAAATAACAAGGTACGACTCCTCCATCATCAGACCACGCCCATCTCATTCATTCTGTATCTAACACACTCTTACAAGTAACCTGGACACCTGCTGTCCATTTGTAGAAGTCTGTCAACAAGCTTTGAAGATTTTAAGAAAAGAAATTATTCTTTCTGATTCGCATGTGAATATGTGAGTGTGATGAAAATCAGTGTTACGGGACGTTTTGTAAATCTGGTGGGATTTTTATTTAGTTTAGTTTGGTAGCGAAAACATTTACACGCAACTTTATTAAAAGATTGATAAATGAGGCTGTGGGTACCCAGGATTTGCTTGTTACTTGAGCAACAGGCTCACTTTTTGCATCGATCCCACTTCCGTCTGTTCAGATTTGTGAAACAGAAGATAAAGAATGTGACTCCAACTCATCCATGTGTGCATATGAGTCACTTCATAACATTGGTTAGGAGAAGGCCGGACATCTCCCAGTGGACACTGCTTGTTTATTGAACACTATGTGGGGGAGAGAGATAGAGAGATGGCCTGTCACATCCACTTTTACACCTGACTTCCTGTTCCCCACTAAGCTTGCATTCACACACACAACACAAACATGTTCATTCTCTCCATTCAGCACACTTGGAGATGAAGCACTAGTATGCATAGTGTTTCTTTAAAGCCTCAATCAAAGCCCTGAATAATAATGTGTCTCTTGTTCTGTATGATTTCAACAGATATTAAAGAGGAAATCATTCCAATGTCGTCGTCCCCCCCCCCAGGGAAAAGCCAGTTTACTGTAACTGTTCATTGTAGGGCGCAAGTTTGAGCTTTATTTAGATTAAAACCAAGAATCATAGCCGTCGCATGCATCAGATCAGAAACAGACCGAGTTAACATACCATCGTTGATTATGGAGTGCTCTAACACAAACAGGAGTCAAAACAAGAAACCAAGATGCTAGGAAACCAGGCTGAGAAATGCACAATGCAGTCGATAAGACCTCACAACGAGACATAGATACACCAAGGTATAAACAGTTAAACGCATCTAGAGCTAAGTAAGCAGGACCAAAAATAAGGCACATGACAAAAATAAACAAAGGCAATTGACGAAAACCCGTCGTATGCCACTGTGATTTCTTCACAGAGTGAAAGTCATGGTTTGATCAGGTTGTTGGACAGCTACAGTCCTTTGTAAAAGTCTTAGGCACATGTAAAGAAATGCTGTAGGCCAAAAATGGTTTAAAAATAATGAAATGAAATGTTTTAACATTAAAAAATAATACTATAAGCAGTAATCAGTAAGCCATAATAAATGAAACAAAGCCAATATTTGGTGTGAGACGACCCTTTGCTTTAAAAAAAAAAAAAATAGTAGTCTCAGGTCCAGTGAGTGCAGCTTTATGCAGAAATGAGCTGTAGGTTTTACTGAGCATCTTCCAGAACCAGACACAGTTCTTCTGGACACTTTGTCACACTCGCTTCTTCATTTTGCACCAAAATTTTGCCAGTAGCCTTCATTGTGGTTTGTTTTTTAATCTGAAAAGTGCTGTCTTATGGAATATGCTGCTCAGATACCAAAATAAAAACTCTGTAACATTTAATTTTGTGCTGGAAAAGAACGTTTGGAACTCTAAAATGTTTTTGTACTGACTCAATAATAAGAGAGCACTTTTCAGATTAAAAAAGAAATCATAATGAAGGCTACTGGGTTTTGGTGCAAAATGAAGAAGCGAGTGTGACAGTCAAAGTGTCCAGAAGAACTGTGGCTGGTTCTGTAAGATGCTCAGTAAAACCTACAGCTCATTTCCGCATAAAACTGCACCCACTGGACCGGAGACTACTAGCTTTTATTTATTTTTTTTTAAAGTAAAGGGTCGTCTCACACCAAATATTGACACTGTTTCATTTATTATAGCTTACTGTTTATAGTATTTATTTATTTTTTTTAATGTTGAAAATTTCATTTCATTATTTTTATTACGCTATTTTTGGTCTACAGCATTTCTTTACATGTGCCTAAGACTTTTGTACAGGACTGTTTAAAAAAAAAAAAAAAAAAAAATATATATATATATATATATATATATATATATATATATATATATATATAATATATATATATATATATAAAATATAAACTTTTTTTTATTTGTTATCAAAAGTAGTGTCTCGGTCGCTGTCCCTGGTCCTGAACAAAAATGTGTTTATTTTCTTACACTGCTTTCTATTAAAGATAAGGTTTTTACAAATACAAAATACAATCTGTCTGTCTGTCTGTCTGTCTGTCTGTCTCTCTCTGTATCTTTCTCCAGGGAGGCCATCAGTTTGGTATGTGAGGCAGTACCTGGCACCAAAGGAGCACTGCGCAAGAAAAAGGTAAGATGGAGTGAGAGAGAGAGAAACTGAGGAGAACTAAATGAAGAGAGAGACAAGCAGGGATGCACAAATAGAAACAAGACAGACAGAGAGCATACTTCTACTGTACAAATGAGTGGGGAATGGAAAGATGGAAAGAAAGTGTTGTATGTGGAGTAAAGTGAAAGAGGCCAAGGAAAATACAATGCAAGTGAAAAAGGTTTGAAAGAAGAGGAAAGCCAGAGGAAGAGAGAGGGATTATAAGAGAAGGAGAGATGTGGTGCAGTTCAGTGTGTGTGTGTGGGTGGACACACAGCCCACGATACACACTGTTAGAACTGTGACTCATTTTGTGCTGAGGATCTGCAATCAGTTCAGCTAGGCCTGCTTGTGTGCGCGCGCGCGCGTTAGTCAAAAATTACACGCCTAATCTGAATGAATGATCTTCAAGACATTTTAATCTAAAGACATATGTGTGCTTGAATTTGGTTTCTAAGACAAGTGTAAATCGTGAAGTTGCATAAAATGACTTTTCAGTGTCACATGACTTAAATCCAGCAGATTTGAGTCCAAAGTGATTTGGAATGACTTGACCAGGGCTTTCTGGGTAGGATGGCCTCATCATCTGTTGAACAAAGTGATGCAAGATTATCTTGTCACAGAAGAACATTCGAAATGGCGTGGAATAGAGAAAAAAAATCAACAACCTCAAAAATAAGAGAAATGTCGGTGGAGATCTTGGTGAGCACACTGGACTCAACATCCCAGGATGCAATTCGACAGCAGAGTCTTGGCTCGGCGAGTTAGCAACCTATGAGATGACTAGCGCAATGGTGTTGATGGTGGTATTAGAATTAAAGTTGAAGCTTTGGAAGCTGATATGTTTGAGCAGATAATGAGGTGAGAGAACTGGACAGACTAAAGTATTAAAGCCCCGCTGCATCACTCTCTTTAGGTCGAGATGAAGTAAGGGCTAAATGACACACCACCACTGTCCGCAGGTAGTCGAGCAGCATTGTGGGTAATGTACAGTAAGAAACGGTTAACGGACGTGAACTTGGACTAAAATGTCAATGAATAAGTTTAAATTAAAAACTCAGAATGTCATACGCACTCACTGACAACTTTATTAGGAACACCCATCCGTCCACCTGCTGTTCGGTTTGATGCAGTTCTGTAATCAGCCGATCCCTTGACAGCAGCACAATGCATCAGATACATGCAGATAGCTTCAGTTAATTAATGTTCACATCAAACATCAGAATGGGGAAAATTATGACTTCAGTGTGACTTTCTTTCACTGTGTTGGTTTGAGCCAGATGGACTGGTGTATTTGAGTATTTCAGAAACTGCTGATCTCCTGGGGTTTTCTCACACAGCAGTCTCTAGAGTTTATACAGAATGGTGCGAAAAACAAAAAAACATCAAGCTGAGTGAGAGACAGTTCTGTGGGTGGAAACAAACGCCTTGTTGATGAGAGAGGTCAAGCTTTTTGCCAGGAAGGATATAGTAATTCATAGCAATGCTTTACAGCCGTGGTGAGCAGAAAAGCATCTCAGCAAGCAACAGCAGAAGAACACATTGGGTTCCACTCCTGCAGCCAAGATCAGGAATCTTAGAATCAAGAACAAGTTCCTGTTAAAGTGGCCAGTGAGTGTATACTGTGTGTACATGGACGACGTTGAAGATCGTGTTAATTATTTTGTTAAGATTAATACACCAGTCGTTGAAGGTAGATTTTAACATCAACTCATGGGTGGAGATTCACACAGTTGAAACTGCAATATATTTCATTGGAGTAATGACAGGAGGGCGGCACGGTGGTGTAGTGGTTAGCGCTGTCGCCTCACAGCAAGAAGGTCCGGGTTCGAGCCCCGTGGCCAGCGAGGGCCTTTCTGTGCGGAGTTTGCATGTTCTCCCCGTTTCCTCCGGGTGCTCCGGTTTCTCCCACAGTCCAAAGACATGCAGGTTAGGTTAACTGGTGACTCTAAATTGACCGTAGGTGTGAATGTGAGTGTGAATGGTTGTCTGTGTCTCTGTGTCAGCCCTGTGATGACCTGGCGACTTGTCCAGGGTGTACCCCGCCTTTCGCCCGTAGTCAGCTGGGATAGGCTCCAGCTTGCCTGCGACCCTGTAGAACAGGATAAAGCGTCTACAGATAATGAGAATGAGTAATGACAGGATCATAAACTGGATGAATGAATTGAATTACAGCTCACTTTCTCCATCCTTTTCTCTTAAGCCCCCCTCCAAAGCTCTTTCCAGCATTTTGGGGAAAAGTAACCTGCAGTTTGCTGGCATGAGTATCAACCTGAACATCTCGATCAGCAGCTTAAACCTAATGACCCCCGACTCCAAACAGGTACGCACCACATATTCACACTTGAATGAAAATTAAACATTTTTTAAAAATATCAAATCACATCACTATAACACTTCCTATACTCATGATGAAAGTTGCAATGGATCATATTAATGTTTAATTTGTAATGAGGAACACACATTACCTCTAAAGCTAGTTATGTGTCTAGGACACACGCGCGCGCGCACACTCTCACACACATTTTTGTGTTTTATTGACAGCAGGAAGTTGCACGATGGTCTAAAAATCAATGATTCTCTTTCTTGTCTGCTCTGGTAGATAATAGCCAATCACCATATGCAGTCGATATCCTTTGCCTCCGGCGGAGATCCGGTGAGAAATTAAGACTATCAATACGTTCACATTTTCCATGATAGCAAGTCACCCTAGATTAAACACACATTTACATTTTGCCTCATTACCATGTTATCATGGTTCATACAGAATTATTTTCCTGTCAAAAATTAATTGTACATCTAATCGCACATTTCAAATGTGAAATTTCTGAATCTGAGACCGTGATTTTGGCCCAAATTTTGTGAATCCAATAATATATTACAGTATCCTAATTTGTGTCTTTACAGTATTTATGCTGAAATTCTTATTCACAAATTACTCAGCTACCACACTTGTACTACATTTATGAGTCACGAGGTTTTGGCCTGAAGCAAGTCATTTATTGCAATATTTGAAGGACTTCGTTAAATTACACAACTCCAGAGAGAGATTTTCTAGTTGTGGCTGCAAACTCTCAAAACCACCACATTCTCGGAAAAAAAAAAGGGTTCGCATGCAGCTTATCTGCAGCACCTTTGAGATGTTGGATATCAATGTTCTTGCACAAGTATATGTTGCATAGCATTTGTATCCAACTTTCACTCGAATGCTCTGTATGTCACATTCTGGATAAACGTAATTTAACCAACCCCACCTCTACCACTACGCTATCTGAATAAGATTAAAAGTCTCTGTAGTCTCAATAGGCTAAAGAATTTACAGATTGAAAACAATTGACATTTTGAAAATAGCTGCATTTCCATACCACATGACTTACAAGCCTGATTGTGTTTTCAGATCGCAGGATAATTGAGGATTATTTTATGAGACTAGTGAGTCTAATAATAGGTTGTGAAAACTGGTTAAAGTGGTGAAGGTGGACTTGGTTAAATTAAAGGTGGACTTATGTTGATGCAGAATGTGACACACAAAGCATTTGAGTGAAAGTTTGCTATGTTGCTGTGTGACGTACAGTATGCTTGTGCCAGATGTTCAACATATACAAGGCATTACAATGTATAAAAATTGCATGTGAATGTTTCTTCTGTGAGACTGGGTTGGTCAAAATCCAAAAAAAACCACCACCATAATGTGTGCCCTATACAGTAGTAGGAGGTAAGACAAAACAAAATGTAACTAGAAATGGATTAAATGTATGACATGCCATTCTTTAATAAACAAAATATTGAGGAAAATAGTTTAAATCGGGGCTTTTCAAAGTGTGGGGCGTGCCCCCCCTGGGGGGCGCCAGAGTTCTTCAGGGGGGGCGCAACGTGAGAGACAAAATGGATCGATTTTTAGTACCTAAAGCTACAGTGAGTGAGGAGACAAAGTCTGGGCCAAGCAAAAAAACGGAGCCTCCAGGATGTTGCGATTTGCAACTTCAGCGCAAATTCAACCAATCCCCGCGAATTCAGGGCGGTGTTGCAGTTATATCCAATCACCGCAACGTTCCCGCAAATTTGACCAATCATTGGCGTCGTCTTGAGGTGACGTCGACAAACTACCTTCCGCCTTACTTCCGTGTGTTCAAGAGAAGCAGCATGCGCGCAGTGTTGCCAGATTGGGAAGTTTCAAGTGCAGTTTGGCGGGTTTTGAACATATTTTGGACTGGAAAACGTCAGCAGTATCTGGCAACACTGAAAGTGTGTTGTGTTTACAGTGAAGGACTGTGTGCACTTTATTTTTTTTTACTTAATACAAGAAATTAATGGATGCCAACATTTTTGCCAAAATGGTATTTTATTTTCCATTGTTTAGGCAGCTTCAGCATCATACTGTGAGATTCTGTTCAAATTGCTTTTTTCTTCTATGAAGCCTGAGCCATTTATTTAATTAGTTTATAATTATTGTTTAATTTAGTCTTCAGGAGAGACTGACTGTACACAGTACTAGTATTAATAGTTTTTTTCTTATATGAAAGCTGAGGCATTTATATTATATTTTAAGGTAACTTCATGTTGTGCTGTGAGGTCCTATGCACTTTAACTTTAGAACCAACAGGTGCATTTGGATAAGTAAAGCCTATTTTTCTGCATTTTTGTAGTCCTGGTAATCTTTTATATTGGTAAAGTTGTTTATAGGACCATTTCTCAGTGTCTTTGTTTTTTTTAATCAATAGTTTTTCAGTAATAACTTAATATTTAACATATCACTCAATTTTAATCACAAAAAGAGAAAATCGCAACAATTTCTCGCAACTTTCACTTCCTCCCGCAATGTAATCGCAACAAAAACCTAAAAAACACCGCAACTTTCATCGCAATTTTTTTTGGAAAACCCCCGCAACATCAGACATTTTAGCTGCAACAATCTCAAAAAAGGCCAGCGGAATCCTGGGGGACTGGAAAAAGAAGGAAGTATGACCACGATTATTTAAAGTTTGGATTTTCATGGACTGGATCTGAAGATGCTCCACTGCCACAGTGTGTTGTCTGCCAAGAGGTGCTAGCTAACAATGCTATGAGATGTTTAAAATGTGTAAAACAAGATGTTTTAAAAAGCACAGATGTTTAAAATGTGAAAAAGAAAAAAATAATGTGTACAACAACCATTTTTTAAAAATACGAATGGAACATTAAGTATAGCAACAAAAAAATTGTAAGGGGGGGGTGCGGTTGTTTATTTGCTCTCCGAGGGGGGGCTGACTCTCCCACACTTTGAAAACCCCTGGTTTAAATAAAAAACTTTGGGATGTTGTTATAGAAAAAGAATTCTGTATTACATAAATTCTAGATAACACTAAGAAGTTTAACACTAGGTAACGTTAACTATGTAACACTAGGTAACACTAACCAATTAAAAATAGGTAACACTCACTAAACTTAACTAGGGACCACTAGGAAACACTGTCTAAGTAATACTAACTAGGTAACCTGAAGTAACACTTGCTTGGTAACATTTGGTAACACTAAGTAGGTAACACTAAATAACCCTAACTAGGGATCACTAGGTAACACTGAGTAATACTAAGTAACACTATCTAGGTAATACTAGCTAAGTAACACTGGGTAACAAACTAGGTAACACTAACTAGGGACCACTAGGTAACATTGTCTGAGGAACACTATCTATTTAATATTATCTAAGTAACACAAACTAGGTAACACTAATTAAACTTAACTAGGGACCAGTAGGAAACACTATCTAAGTAACACTAACTAGGTAAGACTAGGTAACCTGAAGTAACACTAGCTTGATAACACTTGGTAACACAAACTAGGTAACACTAACTAAACTTAACTAGGGACCACTAGGTAACACTGTCTAAGTAACATGAGGTAACACTATCTTGGTAATACTATCTAAGTAACAATAGATAACACTAACTAGGTAACACTAAGTAACCTTAACTAGGGATCACTAGGAAACACGATTTAAGGAACACTAACTACGTAACATTAGGTAACCCTAAGTAACACAAACTTGGCAACACTAGGTAACAATATCTAGGTAACACTAAGTAACTAACTAGGTAACCCTAGGTAAGACTAATTTGGTAGCACTATCTAAGTAGAACTAGGTAACACTAAGTAACACTATCTCAGTAAAACTAGATTACACTAACTAGGTAACATTATGTAACACAAACTTGACTTTGTGTCGGGTTGCATCAAAACACCCAGTTGTTGAAATTCACTTCATGTGTATTTTTTGTCCAGTCATCATCCTATGATGCAGATTTTCACTTATAATTTTCACTAGTGTATTTTTTATAACTTGCCATAAAAACTGTAACAAAGAGGCATATTAAAATGTGTCTGATGCTACAGTGTAGAAATTGTCGATTTTTTTTTTTTTTTTTTAATCTTATACTTTGGAAAACACTGTGTATAAGTACCGTATAACGTGTGCCGTGCGGGTTTTTATGTCAGAAATGCTAACACTGGACAGAAATGGTAACACTAAATAAATCCCATAATACTTTGATTTGTAAATATGATTATGTTAAATCAGTCAACATTTTTTAACGAGGTCAGTGCGGTAAAGCGGATTTTTTTTCCTAAATGCGTGTCTTCTGTGCTCTGTTTAAAGGACACAACCGATTTTGTTGCTTATGTAGCAAAAGATCCAGTTAACCGCAGAGGTAAGATTTTTCCTGCACGCTTGACTAACTTATCTAAACTATCTGAGTAATCTTCTTCCTGAGAATCTGTCACATACTGTATGTCCTATAAGTTTGTGTCTTGATTTGTGACGACACCTATTGTTAAAAATGCCACACAGTGCTGTCAAATTGAATGGAACTGAATCAGTACTTAACTGTGTGTTTGTGTGGTGTTTTAAAGTGCATCAGTAAAAATCATGAGTTGTGTTTGTTCATTTGAGGGATTTGACCTCTTTACAGCCTACAACACTGCCTTCTGAAGCAGAAGGGCATTGATAGATCCTATGTAGCTGTATTTAGCTTCAGAGGGGGAAAAAATCAATTTATGCTGCGGCCTGTCTCTTTTTTCCGCCTTTCCTGTGTGTCTGATCTCTCATCCGAGCTTTAAAATGATCCTCTATACTTTAGAACACATTTCTGATGACGTCATGAAGAAAGATCTGATAATGAGCACGGCTGGGGAATGAGTCAGCAAACTGGCTTCCGTTTTCCCCGGCTATCTGCTGATATCCAATCCTGTGTGTGTGTGGGGCTGTTTGTCTGTCTGTGAGCACTAACCTACATTAGAGTGTGTGTCTGTATATTTATGACTATACTTGCTGATGTGTGTTTATAAAATGACTGTTTGAGCATGTGTGTGTGTGTGTGTGTGTTTTGCAGCATGTCATATTCTGGAATGTTCCGATGGTCTGGCACAGGATGTGATCAGTACGATAGGGCAGGCGTTTGACCTGCGCTTCCAGCAGTACCTTCAGTGTCCCTCCAGCAAACTGTCAGCTATACACGATAGGTAACACGCACGTGTGCGCACACACACACCTCCAGATTCAAGCTCGTGAATATTGGTTTAGTGTTAATATTTTAATGTTTTTTTGTGTACTAGTATTTTTCATAATTTTTAGAATTTCTCCACCAGGGATATTTTCTTCTCATGAAAATATTTTAATAATTCTTTTAAAAAACTATGCAATTTCTATGAAATTTTCATTCATATTGCCATTTATACAGTTTGCTGTAATATTTGCTTTTTCCTCCTAAGTATTTTAGTATTATTTTTTTAATGTCTGTTCCTTTGCTATTAAAAAATACTTTAATATATACTTTACGAATATATTAACACATCAATATTCATGTAGTATTGTGCATTTTTGCATGGTCATTTATATGAATATTTTATATATTCAGTACAAACATAAATGTATTATTGCAAGTGTTATATTTATCATGTTTGTAACGTTTTTTTATTCTATCCACATTCACTGGATATGAGCAATCGTGTGCTCTGATTGGCTACTCTACTACTAGGATATCAGCTCATATACCATGAGTAGAGAAAAACAAAACAGCGGAGCGTGTCGCTGAACCAACCGAGGACGAAATAAAAACTACTCAGACAAAATCCCCCCCCAAAAAAGCGCAACAAAATATGGAATAAAAGTATTTGATTTTTTTTTTTTTTCAAGAATTATTATAGCATTTTTTCACAAATTGCTCCTGTCATTTCGCTGGTTTGTTTACATTCTAAGTGGAAATGATTTTATTGGATGTTTTGTATAAAGTTTTTATTTCTCGAATTTGCAGAAAATAAAAATGCTCTGTTTCTCAAAATCCAGGGAATGTGGATAGAATACAGCAGTTATTCCACTCGGTGCTATGCGCCTCGTTGGCTATCAGCTCATGTACGACTTGATTTCGTGGAATGATTGTTAAATATCATTATATGATGTAATTATAATGATTAACAGATCATGGGAAATGTCTTAATGCATATCTCTTTCTCTCCTTTAGGGTACAGAGTGTTGAGGAACCTTCATGGACTGAGGAAGGAGAGGATCCTCCTGATCACTCATATTATAACAACATCCCTGGCAAGATGCCCCCTCCTGGTGGCTTCATCGATGCACGGTTAACCAATCAGACAGCAGAGAGTATCCAGGTCTCCTCAGTCTAATCTAATCTAAAGTGATCTAATCTAATGGCATACATTAATTCTTGCAGCATCTTGGTGTAGACCAGACCACCTTAGTCATATAATACTATTACACTGCTTACTTATTTATTACTTGGGCAATGGAGACAGTTTAGATGGACAGTCATATTTATTTGCTTTGGCTTTACACTCGATTCTGTGAATTGTTTGAATCATAAAAGAATCATGGCCTTGTGTCAACAAATCAATTTAATTTCAATCCATTGTAAGGGACAACTCTGACGTCTGCAAATGATCACCAGACATCACCACTTCCCTGGTTATACTCTTTAAATCCAGGCTTTTTTGTCTTCAGTAATAATTTATTATTATTTGTCCACTATCCAGTTTTTGGCTATAAAAACTGCAGTACTTTAGCATCTTTAGGATCATGCAAAGCGTTGTACACTGAATTGTAAAATAATAAAATGTACACAATTTGTCATGTTGTATTGAAATACAGATGTGCAAAGGACAATACTAATACTGCCCATTCCTACACAAAGTTTGATCAGTTCTGCCCTCATCAGCAGTGATTTATTGTTTTAATTTCTCCAGAATATTTTCTGAAGAGTTTAATAGCTTTGAGTTTTCAAAATATAAACAAATTAGTCATTATTAGTATAGGTAATCGTATGGGGCCGAGTAAAATTACTCGGCCCCATACGACGCTTCGCGACTCGGGCAATTTTCAGAACTTCGAAATCACTCATGAAATTAATCCTTAATTTTACGAGGAACCATACGATTACTTGTTTATAATATATAGGGCCAGATTCATACTTCGGAAGCCATTCAAGTTCACAACATTTGTCATTCACGTTTTCTGAACCAATCAGGGCGCGAGACTATCTTGCACGTTTGAATCAGTTTCTAAAGCATTCCTTGTTTTCACAAATCTCTCGATTTTCCCTTGAGGACTTTTCGTGATTCTTGAAAAGTAACATCTTTTAGGATTGATCCCGGATATTTCTCTCATCTCAGATGCCGATCCAATGCTGCCTGCATTACTTTAAGAGAGTCTGGTTCGTAGTTTTCCCCATTTTCTTTCCTCACTCCTGCATAAAACTGCGATAACACCTTATCTAACTCACAGCATTCATACGCCCCTAGAGAGCCGTTTATTTATCTTTCTGCGGCCCGTTTCTTAAACACGGAAAGCCAAAAATTCGTGCTTTTTTTGGTATTTTCATTTTCGCTTGCAGCTTTCAATTGGTTTATCATTTCTTCGTCAAATATAGTGAAACACACCATTGCTGAGTCAGCAGAGTCAGCCATTTTGTTGACAAAATTTTGCTAATTTTTGTAACCGTAACCAAGCAACAAACTAGCCAATAGCATTTCAGAAATACGGCCCCGTGTTAAGGAAAAAAGCCCTCCTTGATTGACCAATCAGAATTGAGTAATTTGGCCCCAAGTACTATAATTATTATACTAGTTTATTTACCTCTGTCCATCCGTCCGTCCGAAACACCCTTTTTCTCAGCAACCACAAATCATAGCCACTTGGTACCAAACTTCAGCTTGGGGTTCTATACTGTGTGTACTGTTATCAGGTCTGTTGCACATCGACTTCCTGTTTACTGACTGAACGTATTTACGAAACATATCGGGTGGATTTACAAAATCCTCGTAACGTTTTTTTCATCAACTACAAATCACAACTGCTTGATATTTGGTACCGAGCTTCAACTTTGGGGTTCTATGCCATGTATGCTGTTTTCAGGTCTGTCGCACATCGACTTCCTGTTTACCGACTGAATGTATTTACGAGACACATAGGGTGGATTTTGACGCTATTTCAAGAAGCAAAATGCTATTTCAGAATGGGTTTACCAGGATGCTGTTCGAAATCCCTGGGGAGAGACACTGCTCTTTACTTACTTGTTTCAGGGTTCATTATTTGTTGAAGTCAACGTTCATAATAAGTGTCGTATTCCTTCGATTGCTTGCATTCTGATATAAGCGAGAGTGGGGGGATACGGAAGTGAGCAGTAGCTCACAGTTGATTTTGGTCAAAATATAAACAAATTAGTAATTTAAACCAGGCGGCACGGTGGTGTAGTGGTTAGTGCTGTCACCTCACAGCAAGAAGGTCTGGGTTCGAGCCCCGTGGCCGGCGAGGGCCTTTCTGTGCGGAGTTTGCATGTTCTCCCCGTGTCCGCGTGGGTTTCCTCCGGGTGCTCCGGTTTCCCCCACAGTCCAAAGACATGCAGGTTAGGTTAACTGGTGACTCTAAATTGAGCGTAGGTGTGAATGTGAGTGTGAATGGTTGTCTGTGTCTATGTGTCAGCCCTGTGATGACCTGGCGACGTGTCCAGGGTGTACCCCGCCTTTCGCCCGTAGTCAGCTGGGATAGGCTCCAGCTTGCCTGCGACCCTGTAGAACAGGATAAAGCGGCTAGAGATAATGAGATGAGTAATTTAAACCAGGATAAAGCAGTTACAGATGATGAATGAATGGTAAAAAAAAAAGGAAATTATATTCAGCTTATACTATCCTGGCTAACACAGTGAATGCTACTAAAGCTGGTCAGATGTTATTTCATTGTTTGTTAGCCACATTTTCGCTGTATGATCCATAGCATGTGGACACTGGGTTGAGTCAGAGGCAAATTGTTGTTGACATCACAGTCAAGTCGACTTGGTAACTTTTTTATTTTTAACCTTCTTTGGAGGACAACGATAATTGATCTTGAGCCACTTCCATGGAGATATAAGCTGCCTCAGTCTCAGCGTGTGAGCACTAATTGAAAAACCTGATCACAGGTCTGCATTCTGCTTTGTCCACTTTACGTACATCCTGCGTGTGATGATGTGATGACTCTGGCTTATGTAAGGTCTTATTTGCAGTAGATTAGTGTTGCAGCCTGGGGTTGCAGTGATGCGGAGTGGATGTTTTATTACTGGGGATGACTCATATTCTCTCTCTCTCTCTCTGTCACTCTGTCTCTCTCTCTCTCCCTCTCTCACTCTTTCGGCTGGCTCTCGTTTGTCGCAGGGGGCCGGAGTAGACCAGACGTACTATCAAGGCAGGCCTACACTTGTCCAACAAGGTGAGAAGCTTCTCCTTTATCTGTCTTTGTCCTCTCTTTTTTTCTCTCTCTCTCTCTCACACACACACACACACACACACACACACACACACACACACACACTCTCTGATGGGATTTTAGTTCATCCACAAAGATCCATATTATAATGAATTGTACCAGCTCTTCAATCTGTTCTATGGTACCTACACATCTTTTCACGTATTGATCTCTTTTTCCTTCTTTCTTGGATGTTCACTTCCAGGATCTTGTGACATATACAGTTTGCCTGAGGCCAAAGGTCAGAGCCCGAAGCTGGGCGAGGTTCCTACATATGTGAATACACAGCACATTGATCCACAGGTGCTGGCGGCGCTGCAGGGGGAAACAGAAGCAGTGTGCGAACCATGTGGGGGCGCCACAGCCAAAGACAGCCCCAGAAAAGACCTCTTCGACATGAGTAAGGCATAGCGACTTTTATACATCTTCAGAACAGACCTGCTTTGATCAGATCTGTCTGTTGTCCAGCAAAAAATACATTTCATTTTAAAACTAATACACAGGAGATACCTGATGGGTCCCATGACAACATATTAAGAACCATGGGAATTACATTACAGGCATTTACACTGTTATCCAGAGCAGCAGTTGGAGGTTAGGTGCCTTGCTCAAGGTCACTTCATCCATTCTTGCTGGTCCAGGGAATCGAACCAGCAACCTTTTGGTCCCAAAGCTGCTTCTCTAACCTTTAGGCCATGGCTTCCTATTTGATATTGAACTGATACCATTTAGCAGACAAGTTTCCTCATTAGCGCCCCCCCCTCCCCCTTCTCTCTTTCGTTGATAGCTAGACAAATAAATGTCATTTGAGTGAGACACTGCAAAGCACATAGTTCTTTCTCCTTTTGTATGAAAACCTACTGAATGTAAAAGTGCTGACACTGGAGACTCCTTTACTAAATGTCTAATCATTCATATATATATTTTTTGTTCTAATATGAAGTCAGCATGCGACATTGTAGCTTTCAGATTAAGATTTTATTTTCCCAATGTGTGCAAAGTGATGTACAATGTTCTCGATTCCTAAATTACGAATTATTTCGATTTTTAAAATACATTTAATATCCAGAACTTTTTGTGTTTGGATAGTGGTTGCGGTTTGGTGGAAAAGATGTGCCGAGGACAGATTCCTACACATCCACATACAGTATTGTGCAAAAGTCTGAGGCATCCACTTTGTTATAGATTTTTATTTGATCATTTCTACATTATCAAGTCAGTACAGAAACATTTTAGATTCCAAACGTTAGTTTTCCAGCAGAAGATTAGGCTAAATGTTACAGAACAAATGCTTGTATGTCAGGAAAGAAAGCAGTGCATTACGCAAGGGACGCTTTTCAGGCAAAAGAACATAATGAAAGCTGCTGGGATTTGCCGGAAATATAAGAAGGAAGTGTGACAAAGTGTCCAGAAGAACAGGGGTTGGCTCTGTAAGACATCCAATAAAACCTACAGCTCATTTCCTTGTAAAAATGCACTCATTGTACCTGAGACTTTTTTTTTTTTTCCAACAAAGGGTCATCTTACACCAGATATTGACTTTGTTTCATTTATTACTGTTTCCTGCTCTTTATAGTATGTGTTATATATATTGTATTATTTGTATTATTAGTATTGTATATTTACTGCTCTTTATAGAAGGCATCTATGCTCTAAAAGATTTCCTTGCAAGACCTTTGCACAGTACTATAGATACAGAAGTTCTATATACAACCCCGATTCCAAAAAAGTTGGGACAAAGTACAAATTGTAAATAAAAATGGAATGCAATAATTTACAAATCTCAAAAACTGATATTGTATTCACAATAGAACATAGACAACATATCAAATGTCAAAAGTGAGACATTTTGAAATTTCATGCCAAATATTGGCTCATTTGAAATTTCATGACAGCAACACATCTCAAAAAAGTTGGGACGGGGCAATAAGAGGCTGGAAAAGTTAAAGGTACAAAAAAGGAACAGCTGGAAGACCAAATTGCAACTCATTAGGTCAATTGGCAATAGGTCATTAACATGACTGGGTATAAAAAGAGCATCTTGGAGTGGCAGCGGCTCTCAGAAGTAAAGATGGGAAGAGGATCACCAATCCCCCTAATTCTGCGCCGACAAATAGTGGAGCAATATCAGAAAGGAGTTCGACAGTGTAAAATTGCAAAGAGTTTGAACACATCATCATCTACAGTGCATAATATCATCAAAAGATTCAGAGAATCTGGAAAAATCTCTGTGCGTAAGGGTCAAGGCCGGAAAACCATACTGGGTGCCCGTGATCTTCGGGCCCTTAGACGGCACTGCATCACATACAGGCATGCTTCTGTATTGGAAATCACAAAATGGGCTCAGGAATATTTCCAGAGAACATTATCTGTGAACACAATTCACCGTGCCATCCGCTGTTGCCAGCTAAAACTCTATGGTTCAAAGAAGAAGCCGTATCTAAACATGATCCAGAAGCGCAGACGTCTTCTCTGGGCCAAGGCTCATTTAAAATGGACTGTGGCAAAGTGGAAAACTGTTCTGTGGTCAGACGAATCAAAATGTGAAGTTCTTTATGGAAATCAGGGACGCCTTGTCATTCGGACTAAAGAGGAGAAGGACGACCCAAGTTGTTATCAGCGCTCAGTTCAGAAGCCTGCATCTCTGATGGTATGGGGTTGCATTAGTGCGTGTGGCATGGGCAGCTTACACATCTGGAAAGACCCCATCAATGCTGAAAGGTATATCCAGGTTCTAGAGCAACATATGCTCCCATCCAGACGACGTGTCTTTCAGGGAAAACCTTGCATTTTCCAACATGACAATGCCAAACCACAGACTGCATCAATTACAGCATCATGGCTGCGTAGAAGAAGGGTCCGGGTACTGAACTGGCCAGCCTGCAGTCCAGATCTTTCACCCATAGAAAACATTTGGCGCATCATAAAACGGAAGATACGACAAAAAAGACCTAAGACAGTTGAGCAACTACAATCCTACATTAGACAAGAATGGGTTAACATTCCTATCCCTAAACTTGAGCAACTTGTCTCCTCAGTCCCCAGACGTTTACAGACTGTTGTAAAGAGAAAAGGGGATGTCTCACAGTGGGAAACATGGCCTTGTCCCAACTTTTTTGAGATGTGTTGTTGTCATGAAATTTAAAATCACCTAATTTTTCTCTTTAAATGATACATTTTCTCATTTTAAACATTTGATATGTCATCTATGTTCTATTCTGAATAAAATATGGAATTTTGAAACTTCCACATCATTGCATTCCGTTTTTATTTACAATTTGTACTTTGTCCCAACTTTTTTGGAATCGGGGTTGTATGTTATTTACCAGCTAGGAGGTCCGTATCGTGAAATATCATGACCGAGGTCTTGAAAGTACTGAGCGAGGCCCTCTGGGCCGAGGTCACGGTATTTCACCATACGGACCGACCTTAAGCTGGTAAATAATATATTTATTTTTTTCTTTACCAAATTCTAACAGAAAACGAGAGCGCCTGAAAGGGAAAACCGAGCTGAGCCACCATTTTGAATCCTCATTCACGGCTGTAATGCAAATGGCTTCCTCCTCGGTATACAAGTGCACTTCCATGGCAGGGAAAAAACTACATTTTGCTGCCTATGTAGTCCCCTATTTATACAAATAGGAGTCATTCAGGATTCAGCCATGTTTTTGCTCGACCAAAGTTGTACAGTATTATGACCTTTATATTGCATAAATAAAGCCATTTGGTGAAACTTTGAAGAGATTGTACTGGTTTAAAGTTTTTACCTAACGTAATATTATGCATTAGGATAACATGGTCCAAAATAGGCCTCATTAACTAATGAGATCAAACTGTTAGCAAGTTAGAGGTTTTTAGCTTTCTCCTGAAATGTTTTCTTTTATTTCTTCTTCCTCAGGGTAGTAAAACTCGCTTTTGCTGTGAACACTGTCGTAATCGCTATCGATGATGTAAAATTAATGCTATTCTCTTGAGAAATGCTGGCAAAAATCTATAAGATATTTGACAATCTTATAAATAAATCTTATAAAAAAAGATAAATGTTGACACAAAATGCTACTATGTTTGTTGTTGCTGTGAACGAGCGAGTCGCCAGAGGTCTGTAACTGGGGTCCGTATCGTAGGATACGGACCCGCTCACCAGCCAATCAGAGCGCAGGATTTGGACCGTGAAAAAAGTAAAGAATATTATTTATTGGTTAGTAACATATCTTTCACAAAATATCCCCCCCCCCCCCAAAAAAAAAAACAAATGCAAATATTTGTAGAATTTTAATAAACAAAATAAGAAGTGTTGAATGAAATAGAAGAGGTGATTCCAAGGTTTAATCAAATGGGGAATTGATTAATAGGGAAGCTGTGGCTTAATGGTTAGAGAAGCAGCCTTGGGACCAAAAGGTTGCCGGTTTGATTCCCTGGACCAGCAGGAATGGCTGAAATGCCCTTGAGCAAGGCACCTAACCCCCAACTGCTCCTCAGGCTGCTCTGGGTATGTTGTACATCGTTCTGGATAAGAGCGTCTGCTAAATGCCATTTAACGTAATCGTATTGTAAGTTGAAAGTGAGATTTATTGGTTTGCATCACTACTCATTCTGCACAGAGCCGTTTGAAGAGGCGATTGTGACTCAGTCCCCGTCAGTGTCTGTGTTGAATAAGGCGTCGTCGGTGGATAACTGCAGCCCGGTGCTTACACGCTCGGCCCTGCGCTCCATCCCCGAGCTCGAGCAGCAGAGCTGGTACCACGGAGAGATGAGTCGCCACAATGCCGAGAAACTCCTGCGCAATGACGGAGACTTCCTAGTGCGCAAAAGCACTACCAACCCAGGCTCGTACGTGCTGACGGGCATGCACAACGGCCTCGCCAAACATCTGCTGCTCGTCGATCCAGAGGGCACGGTGAGCATCAAAGAAACTTGAAGTTTCTTAAATAAATTTTTTTTCTTAAGATATTTATTATTAAACAAATTGAGCATCAGTTTTAGTAGGCTATTGTTCCACAATGCAAGTCTCAAAGAAATGTCTGAACCTTTTTCTCCTCGTGACTCGTCACAAACTAATCTTTATCTTCAAAAGGTACGAACTAAAGATCACATATTCGAAAGCATCAGCCACCTGATCAGCCATCACCGCGACAACAACCTGCCAATCGTCTCGGCGGGAAGCGAACTGTGCTTGAAGCAGCCCGTCGAAAGGAAACAGTGATGACATCCCCCTCCCCCGTGAAAGTAAATAAACAAACAAACTGCACAGAGGGAACGGGGTCAACCCTGAAACCTGATACTTGAAGATGAATATGAATAACGAGTGTGTAAAGGTGACGGTGGACATAGTTAGTTTTACAGCGATGTCATTTATCCGATCGCTTTTGGACCACGTGAAAGAGATCCTCGTATATAAAGACGACGGCTGATTTATAGAACTGTTCCAATTATTTTGTTGTGATGACTGAAATTCTATATTTTTTGAAAAGACATGGGTGCATTTGGGCTTATCTGTGTTTTAAAACTCAAAAGGCAAAATATTTGGATGACTGCAAACTCTACGGGAGATAAGATTAAAAAAAAAAAAAGAAGTATTTTAGAATAACCTAAAAAATTTTTAGTTTTATCTATCAAGCACAAACTGGATTTACATGTTTGTTGGTAAGAGTTAGACGAGATACAAATATTTGAGGAAAAAAAAAGTTGTTTATATTGAACTATTTTAGAAATCGTTCTTTAACTGCAGCTAGTGCCAGTGACCGGTCGCTCGATCCTATCAGATCACTGTTGGGTCTGCTTTTACGGAGGAAGATATCAGTGTATTCACTTAAACCGTAGATGCGTGCGCGCGCACGCACACACACACACACACACACACACACAGCTTTAAAGTACTGACACTTTTCTATGATGTTGAACCCTGTGGCAGCGCACTCGCATGACTTGGAAAAAAAAAAAGGTAATTGTTCTCGTGGTCATCGTTTGTAGCCCTTAAAGCCCACTGACAGGTGCTTGTGTATGCTGACAGTGTACAATATTTATGCTTTTATTCCGAATATTAATGATTGAATTTGGTTCCTTCTTTAAACTTGTAAAAAGGTGTGTAGTTAATTATGTTCGGGGCTTCTTTTATACCATGGATGTTTCTATCATTTTACAGCTTTTCACAGCTTCACTGTGGGCTTTAAACACACACACACAGGTCGATATCATTTTAAATAATATAACGGATAGCACAAACAATGCATAAATCCAGATTGATTAAGGTAATTAGTGCATATTGTTAACGATTTTAGTAACATCAATGATTGGGTAATTAATTTGTCAGCATCCAATCACAGATTTTTTTTTTCCTATTTATTTATTTATTTATTTATTAAGCAAGCTAAGAAACTCATGTGCATGCCAACAGCTTTAGTGAATCAGGTGTTTAGATTGTCCCTCGCCAATATGGTTTTATGCACCAACACCGGATTTTTGATATATATATTTATATATATTTTTTTCGTTTCCATAAGTGTACATCCTCATTTTGAAGGAAAAACTAACCACAGTACTTGACAAGCCTTTCCAAAGTAACTCGCATGTGCGTCACGAAAGCGCACCGGTTTTAGTTCTGCGTTCTTGTCAAGATGGTCGCCCAAGAGCGTTTCACAATATATGAAACTAATCATTCACCTATGCAATTACACTTGTAAGTTCATTATTTTATATATATATATATATATATATATATATATATATATATATAAAGAATTAGGAACATCTTATTAATCCTGGATACATACTTAGAACTTTGTGTAATGATAATTTACATTTATCAGTCTTACAATGAAGACTAAGTAGGCTGCATTACCAAGTAGTGAATGTATTTATACTCCAGTACTAGTACTTGCATAGGCAAAAATGGTTATTTTCATATACGTAGGAGAGTAGATTTAAAAAAAGGAAAAAAAAGCAAGATTGTTCTTTTTGGATATTGTGATCATTTCTTAATCACACACTGGACACCTAATATTGATGTATTGATATATTTTTCACATAAAATACACAACACCAGTAATGCCGACTGAAAGTAACTGAGGTTTAATTTCTGAATGTGTGACTTGACTGTGGAGACTAGAGGATGGTTTGAAAAGGTTTAAAATGATCTGTTTGAATGATTCAAATGATAAAATGAGTGAATTTCTGGCCTCAATACCAATTTATTATTGTAGTTATTCATCCATCACTCGGTCCAAGAAAGCACTACAATTCTCACAACACTGTACTGTGTAAACTCTCATAGATATATATAAAACAGTTTCAAAACCTTTTAGAAGGATAAGTCTAAGATGCATATACGGTATGCAGTCTCAAAACATGTTGTAGAAATAGAGGCAAAATAATTTCTATACAGTGAGTAATGTTTACTTTGCAATCTGAATACATCTCTCATTTTTAATTTATAACCAGTTTTTTTGTGGAATTGTGACTGTTTGAGGCTGGATACATGCATATACATGTTTTGATACTGTTTTATATCCATATATGCAAAAACACTGTATGGTCAAAAGTATGTGCACCCCTCTCTGAAGATCAGGGCCCGGTTGTTCAAAACATGGTTAACCTGCTGTTAAAATAACCTGTAACCATCTGTTTAAAAAAGTTGTTTGATATCACACCATGTCACAATGCCACACCCACCAAGTCTCCTGACTTGGAAAAAACTGCCGCTTGTATAAAATCTAAGAGAAACGAGCACCTGCTCCTCAGCGGACAATACACGGCTTCTTCGCACTGGGCGTTCCAAATCTTGCAACAAATCAAAGATACAGTGCCTTGAAAAAGTATTCATACCCCTTGAACTTTTTCACATTTTTCCACCTTATAACCATGAACTTAAAAGTTTTTTATTGAGATTTTATGTGATAGACCAACACAGAGTAGCACAGAATTGTGAAGTGAAATGAAAATGATAAATGGTCTTCAAAATTTTAAACAAATAAAAATCTGAAAAATGTGATGTGTATTAGTATTCAGCCCCCTGTACTCTGATACCTCTAAATACAATCCAGTGCAATCAGTTGCCTTCAGAAGTCATCTAATTAGTTAATAGAGTCCTACTGTGTGTAATTTACTCTCAGCATAAATACACTTGTTCTGTGAAGGCCTCAGTGGTTTGTTAGAGAACACTGAAGAACAAACAGCATCATGAAGACCAAAGAACTCACCAGACAGGTCAGGGATAAAGTTCTGGAGAAGTTTAAAGCAGGGTTAGGTTATAAAAAAATATCCCAAGCTCTGAACATCTCAAGAAGCACTGTTCAATCCATCATTCAAAAATGGAAAAAGTATGGCCCAACTGCAAACCTACCAAGACATGGCCATCCATCTAAACGGACAGAGTGAGCAAGGAGAGCACTGGTCAGAGAAGCAGCCAAGAGGCCCATGATCACTCTGGAGGAGCTGCAGAAATCCACAGCTCAGGTGGGAGAATCTGTGCACAGGACAACTATAAGTCGTACACTCCACAAATCTGGCCTTTTTGGAAAAGTGGCAAGAAGAAAGCCATTGTTGAAAGACAGGCATAAGAAGCCATGTAGGGGACACAGCAAACATGTGGAAGAAGGTGCTTTGGTCAGATGAGACCAAAGTTGAACTTTTTGGCCTAAATGCAAAGCGCTATGTGTGGCGGAAAACTAACACTGCTCATCACCCTGCACACACCATCCCCACTGTGAAACATGGTGGTGGCAGCATCATGCTATGGGGATGCTTTTCTTCAGCAGGGACAGGGAAGCTGGTCAGAGTTGATGGGAAGATGGATGGAGCTAAATACAGGGCAATCCTGGAAGAAAACCTGTTGGAGGCTGCAAAAGACTTGAGACTGGGAAGGAGATTCGCCTTCCAGCAAGACAATGACCCTAAACATACAGCCAGAGCTACAATGGAATGGTTTAGATCAAAGAATATTCATGTGTTAGAATGGCCCAGTCAAAGTCCAGACATAAATCCCATTGAGCATCTGTGGCAAGACTTGAAAATTGCTGCTCACAGACACTCTCCATCCAATCTGGCTGAGCTAGAGCTATTTTGCAAAGAAGAATGGGCAAAAATTTCAGTGTCTAGATGTGCAAAGCTGGCAGAGACGTACTGTACCACAAAAGACTTGCAGCTGTAATTGCAGCAAAAGGTGGCTCTACAAAGTATTGACACAGGGGGGCTGAATACTAATGCACATCACATTTTTCAGATTTTTATTTGTTGAAAATTTTGAAGACCATTTATCATTTTCGTTTCACTTCACAATTCTGTGCTACTCTGTGTTGGTCTATCACATAAAATCTCAATAAAAAACTTTTAAGTTTGTGGTTGTAAGGTGGAAAAATGTGAAAAAGTTCAAGGGGTATGAATACTTTTTCAAGGCACTGTATAACAGAGATTCTCTACCAAATTGGTACCGATGTCGAAGTTCTGTGTCACTGTATCGAAGTAACTCATTTGGTCCTCGTCCAAATTGTTTTGGACAGTGTGCATTAACAATCAGGAACGTGCCAGTAGCGTTCGCCTGTAAGATGAGCGCCATTTTGTTGTTTACATAACCACTTGGTTAAAAGATGACAGAGGCTGGGAGACGTGTTAACTTTAACCACTTGGTTAATTTTAATGGAGTTTTGTACAACAGTTTAACGGTAGGTTATATTTAACATAATGTTAAATAGTGAATTAACCATTGGTTAAAAGATACCCATGTTTTGAACAACCGGACCCAGACTTTTATATACTTGTTGAACATTTCATTCTATTCTATTCTGTTTATTTGTTATATTTACCTCCACTATTCTGTGAAGGTTCTCCACCGGATTTTGCATGGGTGTGGCTGTGGGGGAATTTGTGTTAATTCAGCCACATTAGTGAGGTCAGGCACTGATGTTGGCCGAGGAGGTCTGGGGTGCAGTCAGTGTTCCAGTTCATCCCAAAGGTGTACAGTGGGGTTGAGGTCAGTGCTCTGTGCAGGACACTCGAGTTCTTCCATTTCCACTCCAAACTGATAAAGTAATACAGAAGCAAATTTACTTCTTTGGGTCTCCTGTATGGAGAGACAAAAAATGTGCAGTGGACTTGATTGCATTTGTCATGTAATACAGCGCCACATATGTAAGACTAAAAAAAAAACTTGAGCTAGTTTTTTTATTATTATTATTATATGAGTAAAAAAACCCGGAATATTCCGTCCAATATTCCAATGAACTCATGAAAGAAGCACGTTTAGTTTAGGATATATATACACAGCACTGTACAAAAGTCCTAGGCACCCTATTTATTTATTTATTTATTGCATATAAAGTTCTACATTATCGAGTCCGTACAAAAACATTTTAGAGTTCCAAACGTTCGTGGTTTTTGTTTTTTTCCTCAGCAAAACACTAACTGTTACAGGAGAAATAAAGTTTGTAAATGTCTGAGCAGCATATTCCATAAGAGAGCACTTTTCAGATTAAAAAAGAAAACATAATGAAGGCTGCTGGGTTTTGGTGCAAAATGAAGAAGCGAGTGTGACAAAGTGTCCAGAAGATGCTCAGTAAAACCTACAGCTCATTTCCACATAAAACTGCACTCACTGGACCTCAGACTACTATTTTTTTATTATTTATTTATTTTTTAAGCAAAGGGTCGTCTCACACCAAATATTGACTTTATTTAATTTATTATGGCTTACTGATTACTGTTTATAGTATTTTTTTTAATGTTGAATAATTTCATTTCATTATTTTTAAGACATTTTTAGTCGACAGCATTTCTTTACATGTGCCTAAGACTTTTGCACAGTACTGTATAATATTTTATATCATATATATTATATTTTGCTGCTTTCTTGTGTGATTGTGTCATAAATGTAAGATTTTATTATGTTCCAGTACGGTCAAAGCAGGCCATGTTTTCCAGTGGTGTGGTGTGACGTGGCCTGAAGTTGATGATTATTCTATAACAGCATGCCCTAAATGTTTTGTTAATCCTCCACAGCAATTTGGCAATGCTAAAAAAAAACTTTTATTGCTTAAAGATTGACATTTCATATTTTTTATCCATTTATAGTTACATTTAATATTGTGGCTTATGTTACTTTCAATTGTTATCACTTATCAGTTGTTCTATCACCAGCCTCTCTTTTACTTTCTCTTAATTTAAGCCAAGTTTTATCATATGATGAATTCCAGACCAATGTTGACAGAATAATTAATCAGGGGATTATGAGTTATCATTATTCTGTATGACTATTGGCAATAAAATGGTCACTGTATGTGCTGATCTGACAAGTTGAACTGAAATATAAAGCAAGTGACAACTTTTAAGCAGTCAGTACAACTTTTGTAATTTTTTTTTTTTTTGTATAATACTGCATGACTTGAGTGCTCTGTATAATCTAATTCCACATTTTGATATTTAAAGCCAACAACTGCTGATTTTAACTTCATGCCGATTTCTTTGGCACAAGTTCTAAAGTTTCTTAACACAACTCTAAGTTCTTTAGCACAAGATCCAAGAACACTCATTCTTTATTATGAATACTTACTGATCATGTTTAAAGATGTTTCATGGATTTTTAATGAAAGTTGCCAAGATTCCATTTGCAAACGAGCGATCGTATTTCCCCACTCCGCCATCTTGAAACCGCATGTTTGATGTAGCCTGAATGTCAGTCACCAATCCTCCCTCCAAATTATTTAACACAGCACGTACCCTGACTCAGTACACTGCTACAGCCAACTCCCAGGTTTGTTTTGTCTTTGTTAAAGTGCTAAGCTTAAATTATATCATATTTATTATTTACAATTTGATAAAGAATGAAAAGTCAAGGGAAATTTACAAGAGTTTAAAGAAAGCTTTTTTTTTTTTAACAAAAGAAAAAAGGTAATTGCCATTCATTCTAGGATACTTTAGTGGAAGTTTCTTTTGTTTGTTTACATATCGCAACTGTTGGTTACTAAGGAGACATGATTCTCATTGAAATTGGTCTTTTTTCGGTTAAAGACTTTGTAGCTTTATTCGTCAAATACATATGAAAACAGTAATGTGATATCAAATGGACTTTTTAATAATTTGAGTAAGTTTTTAGGAATAGATTCTGCTCTTAGTCGGCAAAACACGTTGTCAAGCAGGGCAAGAGACATAATCCCTGGTTAATTAATCCGGCAAACGTGTAATTCTTGACAGTCAGTTGAATTTGTGATATGATCAGAAGTGACTGAAGTTATCTGTGAAGGTGCCCACAATTCAATTTTTGTTATGGCGTAATTACAAATATCCAAAGACACCAAAGAATCGGATTTTCAGTCCACGTTTCACGGATCAACAACTGATCCTTAACATGCACAGCAGCAGAAATTCCAGCTTCCAGTCCCGGCCTAAGCGATCATAATAAACCCCTTCCTATATCAAGATGAGTATTTTTTTTTCGATTATTGTGACCATAATCCAGAGTTGTGGTAAAGAACATAGAGTTGTGCTAAAATACTTTAGATTTGTGTGAAATAACCAGATACTCAATATATCCTCCTGAGAACCAACCCATAGACTTATGTCCTCTGTAGTTGACATTTGTTTTACGTGCACACCCTCTTACTCTTTCAAGCTATTCACTTGAATCCTGGTGTCTTGTAAAGAGTACATCCTGGGCTTTCCAGTGATGCATCATGTGACTAGGAGGGTTGCTGGGAAATTCCTAGTAAGGAAATCACAACAAAAGAGAAATTGAGAGAGACATTTTTTTCTTGGTTCCCAGGAGGATATTACGAAAGATCAACATCAGAGAATCAAGCCCAGTTCTTTACCCACATGTTCTTATAAACCATGAAGAGGGTGTGCTGTTATAGGGAAATAATCAACAACAGGGTGCTGGGATGGAAAAATAATCTTCGGTATTACAACACAAGTTCCGTTTCCTTGACGACAAGAAAGTTCACCAACCTTCAGATATTTTACCTGAACTTCACGTTTAGGTCCAGCAGATGGAGCCAACTCTGTGTTGGAATGACGAGTATCATGGATACCAAGGAGACAATAATATATCCTATAAAGCACTCGATTTATTTAAAACCATGGTGCGATCAGAACTCTACAGCTTAGTGTTTTATAAAATTTGACTATCATTTTCAAAAGTCCTTTTCATGGACTGCTACGTCACATCCAAAGATAACTCAAACAAAAAGTCACATAGTTGTAAAAAAAAAAAAGCATAGGATCATACATTGAACAGCAATATTAATACACTAATCATGATCAGAAGTGTTCTTCGGAGACGCTTGTAAAATCACAAATCGAACATCTCACAGGTAACAGGTTTGATGAAAAACATGCAAAGAATAAAACACTTGTGCTGTTATGGGAAAGTAATCAGTGATGGAGATGTATTTACCATATTTCTGAAGTGCTTTATTCCTTTTAAAACACGTGTACGTAGCAATGATTAAAATTTTTCAATTAAGTTACGTCATACTTTTTATTTGTTTATATTTACATTTAAGGTTAATTTGCAAAACAGTTGTTTGCTCTTTTTTTTCACTGTCTTTTAAAGTTAATAAGACAAAAATGTATCTTGTGTTACAGAGAAATAGCAAATCCCTCCATTCCCATGTTTGAAAACTTAAAGGTAGACTGATTTTCAAGTGTAGGTCATGAAAAGAATTTTCCGACACCCAATTATTTTTGTTTAGTGGACCGAAAGCTACTGGCTTTCGGTCAAATCACAGGCTTCCAATTTTATTTTATTTATTTATTTTTTAAATAGAACAATTAATAAATTTGGGGTCATGTGGCCCTAAATTCTCTGCTATTTTTTCCTGCTTCACCATGACCCAATTCAGGATATGACATCATGCATTACGTCAGCATTTCTCAACCTTTTTTCGGCACCCTTCAGAAGTATGCAAATTCTCAAGGCACCCCCATATAAAATATACGCAGTCACGTTGACCATGCGCTGACCCCGGCAGTGACGTTGTGACATGGGAAAGGGGGCCGTGAGACAAATTTTGATGATGCATGAGGCGGCGATGATCTGCATTAGTGTAACCATCGTTTTTTGGAATTTTAATTCATTTTATTTATTTCAATGTTAGAATATCTAATTTTTTTGACGGCACCCCGGTTGAGAAAGGCTGCATTACGTGGTGGGCTTTCCCTGTTCACGCAAGGCATTGTGGGATACAAATTTGAAACAGGAGAGAAAAATGGCGGACATGAGTGTGTGAATGAAACGTGAAAGACCGACTACAGTAACGGAAAGAAAGCGAGAAGAAAAGACGTTATGTTATATACGAAGGAAAGGAAACGCAGGACCAAACTAATAAATATGGGCGCTCAGCAAGCACCTCGGTGTGATCAGCTGTTCGTTTAGCAACAGAATGATGGAACTGTCAGTGCGCGCTCAAAGGTAAACCTGTGCATGCGCACACACACACGCACGGACTTCCTCTGTCTGCTTGACTGTGCAAAGCGAGTGATTTCATGCACATTATTTGCTTTAATCCCATCAAATTAAATAACTTCCCAGCCACAGAATGGCCTGATATTTTGTGAGATATTACAGAAATAAACATGTATCAGAATCACCACATTTCAGAGGGAACTAAATTTCACCGATTTTATGAAATCGAAAGGTCATCTAGCTTTAAAGTTACGGCTTTACTTCCGACCGTTACAAAGCCCTGACACTGGAGACTCCTTCCAAAATTACTACATAAGTGTCTTCTCATAGAAAGCGCCATCATCGATTATACACTTTTTTCACCTATCGTTAATATGGAAATGATAATGAGTGCAGAATTGGATATTCAACATCCATCCATTATCTGTAGCCGCTTTATCCTGTTCTACAGGGTCGCAGGCAAGCTGGAGCCTATCCCAGCTGACTACGGGCGAAAGGCGGGGTACACCCTGGACAAGTCGCCAGGTCATCACAGGGCTGACACATAGACACAGACAACCATTCACACTCACATTCACACCTACGCTCAATTTAGAGTCACCAGTTAACCTAACCTGCATGTCTTTGGACTGTGGGGGAAACCGGAGCACCCGGAGGAAACCCACGCGGACACGGGGAGAACATGCAAACTCCACACAGAAAGGCCCTCGCCGGCCACTGGTCTCGAACCCAGAACCTTCTTGCTGTGAGGCGACAGCGCTAACCACTACACCACCGTGCCGCTCGATATTCAACATCACTGTGGTATATCAGGAGAATTAATTGTGGTGAAATATGAAGCCTGGTCTAAGGTAAGTACGCTTTGGATTATCCATCCAAAGTTGCTACTTTCTACGTTCTACATCCGTTTCTACATTCATTCCATTTAAGCTGTTGTTTCATTTCCTAAAATACAAACCAAATGATGTGACAAAGAAAGGGAATTGAGGCAGCCTTGTCCTTTTTTCCACCACCATCTGGAATTCTTTGTCAACCTTTTTATGCTGAAAAGACGAATCAAGGGCAAAGAAATTACAACATGCAAGAGCAGTTTTTATAATAGGCAAAAAGGGATGGTTGAAAGACTTGGTTGAAATTTCCATTCCAGTTTAAAATATCATGTTGTCTTGCTCCAAATGTTTCCTCAGCCTTGGCACAAAAGAGCTCAGGGTTGGTGTTAAGTCCAGAATAGACATTTGTCTGGAAAAGCTGATATATTGTAGATTGATTTTAGTCACAAAAACAAGTTATACATTGGCAGTTTTATGTGCTTTAAGAATACTGGTGTTTATACAGTATGGTAATACGTGATGTAAGACTGGCTGACTGTATGTTTTGGTACATAGACCAGCCGGGAATGAAGTCCTCTGCTTGCAAGGGGTCTGTCATTAGCTGCCTGATCAACTATGTGACATAAGCCAAAGAGAAAAAACTCCATCTTCTGCTGGACCTTCTGAAGATAAACTCAAAATTCATGGTTATACACTATACTAATCTTAAATTGATCGTCTCATTCCAGGAGTCTGGGCTCTCTGTGATGCCTGAGTGACAATGTTCCCTTGTTTCTCATGATCTTCAGGTGGTTTCTGACTCTAACTAGAACTCTTACTCCTGCTACCTTCTCCGTTCGCTTTGCCGCCAGCCGTACATGGTGTCACTATACATCCGCACAGCAGCCCAAAAAATGCCCGTCGCATCTCCCTGCTCGCCAGAGTGTAGATCACTGGGTTCATAGCCGAGTTCATCATGGCCATAGCAATGAACCACTCGTCTTTGAGCAGGATAGGGCATTGCCTCATTGTGCAGGCCACATCAGTGAGCAGGAGGACAAAAATAGGCATCCAGCATACGATGAACACCCCGACGACAATGATAACTGTCCTTAACAGGGCCATGGAGTGCTCAGAGTTGCTGTGCTTCATCACCTTGCGGCTGCTGGACTTCACAACGACGTAAATGCGAGCGTACAGTACAGAAATGGCCAGCAGCAAGGCTGTAAAGATGATGATGCAGAATGCCACGTAGCTCTTTGCGTAGAGCGGTAAAATGACAGAGCAGTATGGAAGGTTGCCCAGGCAGTTCCAGCCCAGGATGGGCAGCACTCCGAGAGACACAGCAATCAGCCAACATGTCCCTATAAGCAGAAACACTCTGTAGTTTTTAGTCGTGTCATAAGGCCTCATTTTGATCATGGTGAGATGCCTTTCAATGGCAATAGCCAGCAGACTAAAGATGGATGCTCCCAGAGCTACGAACACACTCCCCTCACGGATGAACCACTCTTCTGTCGAAAGGTGCAGAGTTATTTCTCCAGACATCAACAGATTTACAGCGTATGTCACACCAGCAAGCAAGTCACACAGCGCAAGGTTCCCGATGAAAAAGTACATGCGACTGTGGAATTTGTGGTTTTGCCATATCGCTATCAGCACTATCAGGTTTTCCAGCACTATGAAGCTGCATATAATTAGAAACACCACCTTCTCGGGACCGAAATCAACACTCGTGGTGTGGTTCCGATTGTCCAGCTTTCCTGTATAATTGTAATGTTTGAAAATGTCTGGGTTCATCATTGCTCCAGCAGGGGGCATTACAGCACAGAAAAGAAGGTTCGCTTGAGACTGGGTGCTCCTGGTGAGAGAGGTTTGCAGAACGATGGAGGGACTTTGGAGATCCTAGTGCATTCCTTGATGTTAGGAGATAAGTGGTTGGTAGAATATCTTTCCCTGATTGATAGAGAAACAGTTTTTTAAAATGTTTGCAATAAGTAAAATGAAGATAAACACATTTACAGGTACAGTCATGGATTCTAACATACTTAGGTCTTCCAGTACATAGTAAAGATCCTGAATGTTATGGTATGTACAGAAAACTATATATTGCACGGATGTTTATACAATATTGTATTTTCTGTCGATCTTAAATCTTGCTCATTGGATTAGACTGTGAATAATCAAAGAGAGTATGCAATGCCCTAAGAGGACGCTAAATAGTGTTTTAAACATGCAGCATATTCACAACCAAAGTCTTGCAACTAACTTCTTTCAACTTTCTATGAAAAATCAGCTTTCAATTATCTACAGCAGAATTCAGATTCATGGGTTAATATTGTAGTTTAAAACATTCTTCCCACACTTACCATAGAACTAAAAAAAAGTCCCCGTCTTCTACGTATTCCAACAGAGTGTAAAGACTCTTAACTTCATCCTGCTGTGGAGTTTCCTTCAGTTAACTCTAAGCAAGGGAAACCTCTTCAGTGCACATGCTTACACTGCAGTAATGGTGTAACCGAGTTGCCAGGTTTCCATTTACCGACCTCAGTATACGTATGTGATGCACTTTCCCTCTTCAGCCTGCTTCACGCAGAAGCAATGAGAATATTTAGAACATTGCAGCCACATGACCCACTGAAGACGATGTCATTGGGAGGGACCTGAAAAAGCAAGGAGGGACCTGTTAGACTGGTACCAAAATTCAAAAAAGTGCTTATTTAAGGAGTTAAAGGCATTTTTGAGACAAAGTCGGCAAACAGTCTTATTTTGTCAATTTGGGTGTGCCGAATTCAAATCTGCAATATGCCGAGCTCTATCTGACCTCTGTTGACCTCTAGAGGTCATTGAACTTTGGGCCTGTAAACGTCTCAGCCGAACCCAGTTTCTCAGCTTTCTAAGGAATGAAATGTACTAAAATGATTAATGAAGTTAGCAAATGGCCTGGTTTTTTAAATGTTTGGGTGCTGAATTCATTTTTCATTTGTAAAACGACATATGACCTCTGATAACCTCAAGGTCATTAAACTTGGCCTATAGGCCTATGCATTTAACGGCATTTTTAAACTGACTTTACTCCCCCAAAAAGAATATGAACAGACAAAAAACAAATAGAAAGGAACAAATACAACATTAAATGCCAGTCCATGTACATGTGACTTACTTTTCACAATGAGAATGCCTCGGCGATCACCTTACATAACATTGCATTACATTTAGCGGTTATTGTTTATACAAAGCTACTGAAAAAAGGACAGATTCAGCAGCATACAAAATGTGGGGGCGTACAGGGTATACAGGTTAATCAGGGTTAGTATAGATGAGAGTTTTTTTCTTTGTTGTTTGTTTTTTGTAAAGGCTTTACCCCGTTTAAAACAAAGCAAACAACAAAGAAAAAAACTCTCATCTATACTAACCCTGATTAACCTGTATACCCTGTACGCCCCCATATTTTGTATGCTGCTGAATCTGTCCTTTTTTCAGTAGCTTTGTATAAACAATAACCGCTAAATGTAATGCAATGTTATGTAAGGTGATCGCCGAGGCATTCTCATTGTGAAAAGTAAGTCACATGGACTGGCATTTAATGTTGTATTTGTTCCTTTCTATTTGTTTTTTTGTCTGTTCATATTCTTTTTGGGGGAGTAAAGTCAGTTTAAAAATGCCGTTAAATGCATAGGCCAATGGAGCACTTGCATGTGACGTCACAGCCGATCCAGATTGTGACAGACGCCATCTTGTCGGTCAAACGCCATATTTCCGCCTTCTACTTCTACCTTTTCTTCTGGAAAACCCTACTATATACAATTCTACTACAACGGCTGCGGCTACAAGCTCTCCTTACCTGTGCACGTTTTTTTATGTTTTTTGTGTGTATTTTTGCGTGTTGTTCATCTGTACCGGACTTCAATATTCACTACAACCGTATGGACTTACTGGACATTGGTTTCCAGCAGAAAATGACGGTTTGTAGCGATTTCCATCGCATGCACAACATTCCGGATGAGAAAAAAAAAAAACATTCCGGACGAGATAGCGAGACCAGCGGGGTCTCCGTGGATTGTTATCGGAAGCAAAGCGAAGGAGGCGGCGCCGGGAGCGGAAGCAAAAGCGAGGCTGCAAAGCCGGCCTGTTGACTAAGCTCAGAAAACAGCCACTCAAATCTCCACTGCTAAGCCTCTATCTCTCCAACGCCAGATCCATGGTAAACAAAACGGACGATTTGGAATTACAGCTGGAATTACCTTATTCTATTCTATTCTATAATCGGCTGGTCAGTGCAGTACTAGTAATACTTAAGTGACTTACCCGTCCAATGAGGATTATTTTCTTGTTTACAAGATGCCACATCTGAGTCACTGACAAATCCTGAATTTCTGTAAAGATAACTGTCCAGAGACTTATAAGCACGCAGTGCTTCACCACTGAACAGCGAGGGAAAGTTAATGAGGTGATTATACACATCTGGGTATTCCGCTGGCAGTTCAACATCAACTGACACGGTCGTGAAAACTCCGTCCTGTAAGCCATAAGGGTCACTAATCTGTAGATCGTTTATTTTAGACATATATCTAGTTATCTGTTCATTAGAAAAATGAGCCGTGTAGTCCGTCGGTTGAAATTGATCCATTCTGTACACGAGTGCAGCAGTATTCAGCGGTGTTTTTTACCGACAAGATGGCGGCTGTGTACTTTCCGGTCACGTGACTGCAAGATCTCTATAGGCCAAGTTTAATGACCTTGAGGTTATCAGAGGTCATATGTCGTTTTACAAATGAAAAATGAATTCAGCACCCAAACATTTAACAAACAAGACCATTTGCTAACTTCATTAATCATTTTAGTACATTTCATTCCTTAGAAAGCTGAGAAACTGGGTTCAGCTGAGACGTTTACAGGCCCAAAGTTCAATGACCTCTAGAGGTCAACAGAGGTCAGATAGAGCTCGGCATATTGCAGATTTGAATTCGGCACACCCAAATTGACAAAATAAGACTGTTTGCCGACTTTGTCTCAAAAATGCCTTTGGGTGTCACAATTCTGGATTTTGGTACCAGTCTATGTGTGGAGGCTTGATTAGATCTGCAATTCTGTGTTTGTGTTGTTTCCCTTGGAGTTTTAAGGTCCAGTTGAGCGCAAGTGCAAACAGAATCCACACTGAATCATGCAACGTGCCATTTATCGTTGCTTTTTATATCCTTTGAATTATTCATATTGTTGTGAGGGAGCATAAAAAGAACATGATCGTTTCAGAGGATGTTTAATGAGCACAATTTGAGTGTAGGCTACAATTTGTGCGAGGTTAGACCGAGAGAATGCGGGCTCAGTTAACCAATAATGACTTTATAAATAAGCATAATGAAAGAATGGAAATGAGTGAGGACCTAGAAATATCTTTTTTTTTTAATGTTTGAGGATTTTTTGGACTTTTTTAGGCATTAGCAAAGAACATGTACTGTATGTTTTATCTTTTAGACCAGATCAGAACCATCCAGAGTGGAGACAGAGATGGTCTGTAGCCATATACAGTAATTAAGGATTAAAACACAACGAGGTGCGCAGTTATGGGGAAATAATCAACAACAGGGCATGTTATTCCTGTTATACGGCAGCAACAAACCAGCAATTACATTTTTGTTTTTATTTTATTAAAGAATATTTATTTACGGTATATATTTTTAATCAATTTATAGTTACGTTCAATGTTCTGGAACATCTGTAAAAAAGTTAATTCCTGCTGTCACTATAGTGTTATACTGTAGTATCTGTAGTCATTTCTTCACTTTGTCTCAAAGTCATTAAGACAAAAACTGAAGAGTTTCACGTGTCAGAAAAGCGCCGCCATTGGAAACTCCATAAAGATCCTTCCTCTTACAGAAAATGTAACAACTATAAGTTTATCTTTTTTAAATAACAACATTTACATTACAGCTTCCTCTGAATGAGCTGTTACGATAGCGTATTAGAACAAATGCTTTCATATAAACCTGTGATTTATCACGGCTGCTGTTATGGAAACTAATCAACACCTTTTGACCAACCAGAATTAAAAAGTTAACAGCACTGTGGTATACGTAACATGATTCAAAATACAAGTCCATATGTGCTGCAAAAGCGCTCTCTTTTGCTGTAGTCTGTGGTTATGGCAAGAGGCCATAGAGTATTTCCCCCTGACTTGTGACTGTGGGCTGTAGGGGTTTGTGTGTGGTGGTAGAGTATATGAGTGTCTAGGGTAACTGAAAGGAAAAAAAAAAAGAGATCAGAGGGTGTTCATGGTGGTATTTTGTACTGTGTGATCTGTTATTCACTTTTTTATTTCAATAGAAATATTGCAAATTTGCTATCTTGTGTTATTAGACACTGTAATATTCTGTAGGATGGTGTTGGAATGAAAACCATTAGACGTAAGAAACGAATCATTTGTAAAGCTGGTACAGAAAGATCGTGCATGTGTGAGGTTGTGAATTCTTGGTTTTGAGCTTTGCGAAGGTAACAGGTGTTAGTTTTGTCAATGTTAGGTCTTTAGGATAGAGTATTGGTAGAGTGGATCTTTGAGGATAAATGTCTTTATTTTAATATAGAAGTTGAGTCAAATAGTCACATTCATCATCATCATCATGGTTTCCCTAGTGCAGCCGCACAACAGCCTTAGGGCGCTCTTCCTTAAAACGGTTTTCAAGGAATCGCAAGAAATCGTTCTTCTTCATCATCATTCTTCTGGCCTGCTGTTTGTCGATGTCAAGAGCACGCTCGACCTTGTTCCACAGTCTACCCTGCGTGTCTCCAAACAGCATTTGCTTTTGATATGAGTCATTGTCCATTCTACATATGGGCCAATTATGTACATTATTCAATTAATGTACATTTATTTATTACATTTAATCAGATTACATTTCTTGGCGGAAGTTAGCACTTTTGAAACTCGAAAGTCACTTGAAGCCAGGGTTCCACCAAAGCCATGCTTTCAAAACACATAGAGTGCTCAGCGTAAATGAGTGCACCCCCTTTGAAAAGTAACATTTTAAACAATATCTCAATGAACACAAACAATTTCCAAAATGTTGACAAGTTTAATATAACATCTGCTTAACTTATAACGTTTTCATGTAAGGTTAATAATATAACTTAGATTACACATTTTTTTCAGTTTTACTCAAATTAGGGTGGTGCAAAAATGAGTACACCCCACAACAAAAACTACTACATCTAGTACTTTGTATGGCCTCCATGATTTTTAATGACAGCACCAAGTCTTCTAGGCATGGAATGAACAAGTTGGCGACGTTTTGCAACATCAATCTTTTTCCATTTTTCAACAACGACCTCTTTTAGTGACTGGATGCTGGATGGAGAGTGATGCTCAACTTGTCTCTTCAGAATTCCCCATAGGTGTTCGATTGGGTTCAGATCAGGAGACCTGGCCACTGAATCACTTTCACCCTGTTCTTCTTCAGAAATCCAACAGTGGCCTTAGATGTGTGTTTAGTCATGTTGGAAAAGTGCACGACGACCAAGGGCACGGAATGATGGTAGCATCTTCTCTTTCAGTATAGAGCAATACATCTGTGAATTCATGATGCCATCAATGAAATGCAGCTCCCCGACATCAGCAGCACTCACGCAGCCCCACATAAGGACACTGCCAGCACCATGTTTCACTGTAGGCACCGTGCATTTTTCTTTGTATTCCTCACCTTTGCGACGCCATACAGTTTTGAAGCCATCAGTTCCAAAAACATTTATCTTGGTCTCATCACTCCAGAGTATACACTGCAAAAAATGGCCTTTCAAAAATAAGAAATAAAAGATTAAAACAAAGCATATTTGCTTGAATCAGGTGAAAAAACTCTGCCAATGGAACTAGTCAAATTTGACTTGGTAAGATTTCTTAAAGTAAGATGAAAAATCGAACCTGTTTTTAGATAAAATAATTCCAAAATAAGATTGGGGAACTTATTATGCGAGATCTGATTAACTCAAAATAATCAAAATAGTTCTTATAACAAGATCGTACTTCTTAAATTTAGCCATTCAAGTCATTTTTATTTATTTCATTTTAAGGGTATTTCACTTAAATTCATGACAAAGTCTTAGCAGTAAAAACTGAATTTAAGATAAATATACTAATATTAGGATTGTTAAATTCTACAACTAAGCATTGCTAGCTTAAAAGATTCTCCTTTTGTGACCTGTAATTAGTAAAATACTCTAGTGTAGCGGTTCAGTGTTTGTGGGTGGAGCACAGAGGACGGCAGGACAGAGATCAGATTTGACAGGTCGTTTTATTACTACACTTTTCAGCTTAATAATTATGTGCACTTTTCAGACACACACACACATTCAGCGTCTGGTTCAGCCAGAGACCCTCTGCTCTCGCTCTCCCTCCTTAAGTAGGGCGCGGTCACTGGGAAGACACAAACACAGGTTAATTGCCTTCAGGTGTAGTGAATCTGCCACTCACCTTCCCTGACTCCGCCCTCCTGTCACAGATCGGCGCTTGACCACGCCCCCGCTGCCACATACCCCCACCACCCGACTCAGGCCGGGCGCTGTCCGGCCTGCAGCCGACTCCCCCCCCCTCCCCCCCCCCCCCCCTTGGCGGGAGAGGAAGTCCGCCACGACCATCTGCGCCCCCGGCCTGTGGACCACCTTGAAATTAAAGGGTTGGAGTGCCAGATACCAACGGGTGATCCGCGGGTTGGCATCTTTCATGCGGTGGAGCCACTGGAGGGGCGCGTGGTCCGAACAGAGGGTGAAAGGGCACCCCAGCAGATAGTACCGGAGGGCGAGGACCGCCCACTTGATGGCCAGACACTCTTTCTCTATGGTGCTGTAGCGCCCCTCACGCACCGACAGCTTCCTGCTTATATACAGGACGGGGTGGTCCTCCCCCTCCACCTCCTGGGACAAAACCGCCCCAGCCCTCTGTCTGATGCATCGGTTTGCAACATAAAGGGGAGAGAAAAGTCAGGGGAGTGTAGAAGTGGCCCCCCACACAGTGCAGCCTTTACCTCTGAAAAAGCCCGTTGGCATTGCTCCGTCCACTGGACTGGATCTGGTGCCCCCTTTTTAGTGAGATCAGTCAGCGGGCTGGTGACGTCCGAATAATTAGGTATAAACCTATGATAATAGCCAGCCAGCCCCAGGAACTGTCTCACCCCCTTTTTGGTCTTGGGCCTCGGGCAGGCCGCAATCGCTGCGGTCTTGTTAATTTGGGGACGCACCTGCCCGTTGCCCAAGTGGAAGCCCAGATACCGTACTTCCACCCGCCCAATCACACACTTCTTTGGGTTGGCTGTGAGACCCGCTCGCCTCAGCGACCTAAGGACGGCCCTTAGATGTTCCAAGTGCCTCAGCCAGTCATTACTATATACAATGATGTCATCAAGATAGGCGGCCGCATAGGTGGCGTGGGGGCGGAGGACCCGATCCATCAGCCGCTGAAACGTAGCGGGCGCCCCAAACAGCCCAAACGGAAGTGTGACGAATTGGTGTAACCCAAACGGTGTGGAAAAGGCCGTTTTTCTCGGGATAGTGGAGTCAAGGGGATCTGCCAATATCCCTTCGTCAAATCCAGTGTCGAATAAAAACGAGCCGTGCCTAGTCGATCGAGCAGCTCGTCAATACGAGGCATTGGGTACGCGTCAAATTTAGACACCACGTTGACTTTCCTATAGTCCACACAGAACCGGACCGACCCGTCGGCCTTGGGTACCAAGATCACCGGGCTGCTCCAGTCATTGTGGGACTCCTCGACGATGCCCATTTCGAGCATGGTCTGAAGTTCTTCCTGAACCACCTTTTTTTTGTGTTCGGGTAGCCTGTAAGGGCGGCTGCGCACTACCACCCCCGGGGGTGTCTCGATGTGGTGCTCTATGAGGTTAGTGCGACCGGGCAGGGGCGAGAACACATCCGAAAACTCGGTCTGCAACTGGGCAACCTCCGTGAGTTGGGTCGGGGAGAGGTGGTCTCCAAAGGGGACCGGAGAGGTACGTGATGCCAATCTCCCTTTTTGACCCTCCGGCCCCAGCTCCGCCTTCTCCGGAACCACCGACACCAATGCCACGGGGACCTCCTCATTCCAGAGTTTAAGCAGATTGAGGTGGTAAATCTGTAGCGCCCCACCCCTGTCCGTTCGCCTCACCTCATAGTCGACGTCCCCGACTCGCCGTGTGACCTCAAAGGGTCCTTGCCACTTGGCGATCAATTTGGAGCTCGACGTGGGCAGCAGTATGAGTACTTTATCTCCCGGAGTGAACTCTCTAAGGCGCGTACCCTTGTTGTACAGGCGGGCTTGCCGTTCCTGGGCCTGCCACAAATTCTCCTGAGTTAGGTGGGTGAGCATGTGGAGTTTAGCGCGCAGGTCCATAACGTACTGAATTTCGTTTTTGCTTTGTGAAGGTCCCTCCTCCCAATTTTCCCGCAGCACATCTAGGATGCCGCGCGGCTTACGCCCATATAATAATTTGAACGGGGAGAACCCCGTGGAGGCTTGGGGAACCTCTCGCACTGAGAACAGCAAGGGTTCGAGCCACTTATCCCAATTACGTGCGTCCTCACTTACGAATTTTTTAATAATATTTTTGAGGGTGCGGTTGAACCGTTCTACTAAACCGTCCGTTTGTGGGTGATGCACGCTGGTGCGGATCGGCTTAATCCCCAATAACCCATACAGTTCGCGCAGTGTCCGTGACATAAACATAGTGCCTTGATCAGTCAGAATCTCTTTCGGGATTCCAACTCGGGAGATGACGCGGAAGAGCGCCTCTGCAATACTGCGTGCTGAGATATTGCGCAGAGGCACTGCTTCCGGGTATCGCGTTGCATAGTCCACCAGAACTAATATAAAGCAGTACCCTCGTGGTGACCGATCTAATGGCCCGACAAGATCCATCCCAATTCTTTCAAACGGGGTCTCGATTAATGGAAGAGGGCGCAAAGGCGCTTTTGGAATGGCCGCTGGATTTACTAACTGGCATTTGCGGCATGCCGTACACCACCTACGGACATCGCCGCGAATCCCCGGCCAATAGAATCGGGCCATTATTCGGGCTAGTGTTTTATCCTGCCCTAAGTGTCCAGCCATGGGATTAAAGTGAGCCGCCTGGAATACCAATTCCCGGCGGCTCTTCGGAATTAAAAGCTGCGTGACACGCTCTTTAGTTTGAGTGTCCTGCGTCACTCGGTATAACCTATCCTTCATAATTGCGAAGTAGGGGAAGGACGGGGTGGCGTTCGGCTGGAGCGTTTGACCATCGATTACTCTCACTTGGTCAAAAGCATGTCGCAGAGTCTCGTCTCGTGATTGTTCTAATGGGAAATCCGCGAGGGATTCCCCAATAGAGAGAGGAGGAACCAGCAGCTCCTCACTCTGATGCGGAGATAACGTAGACGGCTCTGCGACAGCTGCTCCCGCCAAAGCGGCACCGGGACCTCCCCCTGTTAAATGGCAGGACCCACTCTTTATTAGGCGTGACATTAAACCCCGAAATCCCGGCCAATCAGTCCCCAAAATTAGAGAGTGGTTAAGGTGGGGATTAACCGCCGCCTTCACTATAAATTTTTCCCCTCTGAAAATAATGTGGACCGACACCAAAGGGTAGCTGTGAACATCCCCGTGCACACACAACACCTTCACCCCTTGTGCTCCCCCCAATGCCTCGTTTTGAACCAGGCTTTGGCGAATTGAGGTCTGATTACAACCCGAATCCACCAATGCCTGATATGTAGCCCCTTGGATACTCACCGATATGCGATACACTCCTGCCCGATCGAGGGCGGCCTCTGGCGCGTTGGGGATCCGAACCACCGCGCCCACTTCCATTGCCGTGCACTGCTGTTGAAGGTGGCCCGGCTCCCCGCAGCACCAGCAAACCGGCCTGGGCTTTCCTTCTGCACCGGTGATCTGGGGCTCACTCACCTGAGGTGGGGGAGAGACAGACATAGAAGGGAGAAACGGGAGGGCACCGCGGGTGCGGCGGGCCGGCTGGGGTGGTGCCGGCCCCCGCCTCCGCGGAGGGGGAATGGGGCGAGGACGGGACACAGGAGGAGGGGGAGAGAGAGAAGAGATGCCGCCATCTGCTGTCCTGCCGCCGGGACAGCCGCCAAATGGTCCTCTGCCAGCTCGACTGCTTGATCCAGCGACGCCGGGCGGTGGCACCGGACCCACTCCACAGTTCCTGGTGGCTAAGCGCGCGACGAACTGTTCCAGCGCCACCTGGTCGAGGATTCCTTCGGCATCGCAGTTGTTGGCCCTCAGCCACTGCCAGCAGGCGTCCCGGAGCTGCTGGCCAAACGCGAACGGCCGGCCGACTTCCTCCAAGCGCAGCACGCGGAAGCGCTGGGGCTGCTGGTCTGGAGTGTGCCCCACGCGCTGGAGGACGGCCCGGCGGAGGTCCGCGTAGGGCGGTCGGATGGGAGCTGTAGTGCGGCCAGCTGTGCTTCTCCCGTGAGCAGGGGGAGGAGGCACGCCGCGCGCTGCTCCATCGGCCACCCCGAGGCTTCGGCGACTTGCTCAAAGAGCATGATGAATGCCTCGGGGTCGTCCTGCGGGCCCATCTTGGTGACGGTGAGGGGAGACGGGCCCGCGGTAGGAGCGCTGGTGGGCCCCCCCGACGCGAGGAGGTGCCGGAACGCCTGGCGATCTTCTTGTTGGGCCAACACCAGGGCCTTGAACCGCTCTTCTTGCTCCTTTCGGAGGGTGAGTAGCGCCTGGTGCTGGCTTTGCTGGGCCGTGGCAAGGGCGTGGATCAGTTCTGCGAACGGGGAGGACTCCATGGGGCTGTGAGGCTGCTGTGCTCCAGGTCCCGGGTTTCGGCACCACTGTAGCGGTTCAGTGTTCGTGGGTGGAGCACAGAGGACGGCAGGACAGAGATCAGGTTTGACAGGTCGTTTTATTACTACACTTTTCAGCTTAATAATTATGTGCACTTTTCAGACACACACACACACATTCAGTGCCTGGTTCAGCCAGAGACCCTCTGCTCTCACTCTCCCTCCTTAAGTAGGGCGCGGTCACTGGGAAGACACAAACACAGGTTAATTGCCCTCAGGTGCAGTGAATCCAGGGATGTGATTTTTCCACGAATTCGCGAAATTCCGCTTTTTTCACCTCAAAACTTGAAAAAAAAAATGCTTCCGATTTTTCCCTCAAATCCACATTCGTATCCTATTCGTTCCGACTTTGTTTGAAAGATGGCAGCCTCGGATTTGCATCTTTACGCCTCGATCACGGAGGCTGCCATCTTTCAACTCTTTGTTTGAAGCAAGCGCATTCATTGGTTGTTACAGAGCGATGGGCCAATCATGTACCTCGTTTCATCTCATTGACGTAATTACGTCATTTACGCAATTCCGTCATTGAGATGAAATGAGGTACGTGATTGGCCCATCGCTCTGTAACAACCAATGAACGCGCTTGTTAGATAGCTGTACGTAAGCTCGCTTCAAACAGAGTTGAAAGATGGCAGCCTCCGTGATCGAGCGTAAAGATGCAAAGCGAGCGAGTGAGAGAGCGCGCGAGAGAGCGCGAGCGAGCGAGAGAGTGCGTGCGCGCGCGAGTGAGAGAGAGAGTGAGCGTGTGTCAGAGTTGCATGTTGACCATTAAATTGGCTTGAATTTGTTAATCATGACAAGTTTTTTCTTGTGTGTTTGCTTGCCATTTTAGTACAATTTTTAAGTCAGAAAACCCCAAAACCCAGGAGCTTCGGGGGGCTTTCCCCCTTGTCCCCTCACCAGGGTGCTGCCCTGGACCAGCTGCGGCCCCCAGACCCCCGGCTAAAATTTTCAGATAATTTCACCAGCCCCAAATCACATCCCTGTGAATCTGCCACTCACCTTCCCTGACTCCGCCCTCCTGTCACAGACCGGTGCTTGACCACGCCCCCGCTGCCACATCTAGATATGAGACCAGAGACTATCTTGAATCAAGTTGACGACACGTGTAGCATTGCAACAAGTTTATTTTTTTCCCATTTCAACATTCAGACATTAAAACATCTCTTAAGATTCCACTTCCCCAGGACCTCAGGCACAAAAAAAAAAGTCTATGCATTTTGACTTACAGTGCTTACACAATGCCAAAGCAACAGTGCATTTTGGGGGCACTGACTATTCATGTGTACGAGGGGTTTACAAGATCAGGCACAAAAAACCCCCCACAAACAAACAAACAAAAACACTGAACTTAACTCACAGCATTCCAAAAAGACGTCACTAAAACGCCCTCCACTCACTCAGCCTTTTTGAAGGCACTTGTCTGGTGTAGAGTCTGTACAGCATCTAGAAGGAGCTCACTCTGAATGACTGAGAAAACACTCGCAGTAAACTTAGGATCTGTAAGGTGGAGTTAAATTGTAATGAAAGATTCAAAGATTTCAGTAAAGTTCATTTATTCCCAAAACAAGCATACTTTTTTCCTTGAAACAAGATGAACCGCATTTGACAAATGTCCAAAATGTACTTACTTGTTTAAAAAAAAAAAAACTTGTTTTATTTTCAAAGGTGCTCCAAATAAGACTTTTTCAAGACATTTTGTCTATACAAGATTTTCAGGATGGACTGTCTAAAAACTAGCCTTTCTAGCTAAATGAGGTTTTGCTTGTTGGGCAGTTATGTCTTATAATAAGGGTGGCTAGATGTTTTGACTTGAAAATAGACAAATAAACTTCCTAAGATTTTTATTTTTTTGCAGTGTAGAGTCCCAGTAGTCTTCATCTTTGTCAGCATGGGCCCTGGCAAACTCTAGGCAGGCTTTTTTGTGCCTGGGCTTTAGGAGAGGCTTCTTTCGTGGACGGCATCCATGCATGCCATTCCTCTGCAGCGTACTCCGTATTGTGTCACGGGAAATAGTCACCCCAGTTTGGCTTTCTACTTCTTTAGATAACTGCAGTGAACTTGCATGCCGGTTTTCTTCAACCCTTCTCATCAGAAAACGCTCCTGTCGAGGTGTTAACTTCTGTGGACGACCTGGACGTCTCTTTGAGATGATTGCAGTTCCATCTTTCTTAAATTTTTGTACCACTTTTGCTACAGTATTCTGACTGATAAGTAAAGCGCTGCTGATCTTCTTGTAGCCTTCACCTTTGTGGTGTAAAGAAATTATTTTCTTTCTCAGGTCTTGTGTCAATTCTCTTCTATGTGGTGCCATTGGGCAATTCCATGTAAATGTCAACCTCACCATGCAAAAATAAAGCAACATGTAATACATCAAAACCACTCCCAGAGATCTCACCTAGGCCTGTATTTTACAGATGTGAATAAGTTGAACCAATTTGTAACCAACCTAATATGTCACTGTCAGTCTTTCTTTCTTATAATGTAAACCCCAAGCTAAAATCAACTATGATCATGTACAATTCTATATTATTGCCACAAGCCACAGAAATGTATGCTAAAATCCACAAAACAGCAAAACAATAGCCATCCTAAATATTATTTAAGAATTTTGATAGTTTTAGCTGATATTTAGAGAGTTTTTCAAAGGGTTATGGTGGTTAAATTGCTGATTTTCTAAACATATGCCATGTCTATTTCAGACGCGTCACATCCATAACGGAATTTCGTCACATCCATAACGCTGACTTTTCCTTCCGAAACTCTGCATGAAATACAAAATATTTTAAACAAAGATTTTTTAATATTCACCTTGGACCCCTCTATCAAATGGATATCTCCATTTCGACATTAGGTTTACAATTTCACAGAGTTTGATAAAAATGTACAGTCACCCAAGAAAAGTGATACTTTTTCTGTCACGTCCATAACGCATCTTTTATTGGCGTTTTCTGGCATGCCCTAGATGTACTATGGGAACTGTTCTTGTTCTATCACTTCTCCAGTATGGTACAGCCTTAAAATATGCAACACCTGTTTAAATACTGGGAGACAATAAAACATGCACTGGGTCATTTGTTGCCATTTTGAGTTCAAGTGTCACGTCCATAACGCTGGAATTGCTCCATTGCTGACAGCATGAAATGGGAAGGGGTTTTCTTTAAGTAACACCCTTTTATAGTCAACTGTCTGCTGGACACCTGTGTAATGACTAATTAGACTCACCTGTGATTGTATTCTTGTAAAATTAGACATTTGTCATCTACAATTTAGCTTTGCTCCAGAGACTTTCAGTGGGGTGTACTCATTTTTGCACCACCCTAATTTGAGTAAAACTGAAAAATGTGTAATCTAAGTTATATTATTAACCTTACTTTCACGTTATAAGTTAAACAGATGTTATATTAAACTTTGTCTTGTCAACATTTTGGAAATTGTTTGTGTTCATCGAGATATTGTTTAAAATGTTACTTTCCAAAGGGGGTGTACTAATTTACGCTGAGCACTGTACTTAAGCTTACACTGCAAAAAACCCCCGAAATCTTAGCAAGTGAAAATATCTTGAAAATAGTTGAAACGATCTAGCATTTCCTATTAGAAGAATACAAGACAGCAATTCTGAGATTATTAAACCTAGTTATCTCATCTCATCTCATTATCTGTAGCCGCTTTATCCTGTTCTACAGGGTCGCAGGCAAGCTGGAGCCTATCCCAGCTGACTACGGGCGAAAGGCGGGGTTCACCCTGGACAAGTCGCCAGGTCATCACAGGGCTGACACATAGACACAGACAACCATTCACACTCACATTCACACCTACGGTCAATTTAGAGTCACCAATTAACCTAACCTGCATGTCTTTGGACTGTGGGGGAAACCGGAGCACCCGGAGGAAACCCACGTGGACACGGGGAGAACATGCAAACTCCGCACAGAAAGGCCCTCGCCGGCCACGGGGCTCGAACCCAGGACCTTCTTGCTGTGAGGCGACAGCGCTAACCACTACACCACCGTGCCGCCCAACCTAGTTATTAAAATTTTATTTTATAATGTGAATCTCTTGTGCAATAATTTATAATGTGACCCTCTCTGTGCAATAATTTGAGCAATACCTCACTCCATGTGTAACACAACACGTACACTTCAGGACTGTGCACCTTACCCCCCTGACGCACTCTCTCCCCCCCCCCCCCCCCATTTTTTTTCTTTTCTCCCCCCTTCCTCTCTCTCTCTCTACACGCTGTTTTGCACTGTTATTGGAGATGCTTTAATCTCATTGTACGTGTATAGTGACAATAAAGGCATTCTATTCTATTCTAGATTGCAACCAACTTATTCCAAGATGTTTTGTCAAGTAAAATTATCTGTCCATGCAGCAAGATAACTTCACGAGTATTAAGTAATTTTCTCCTCAAATTCAGTTTTCAATTTTTTGCAGTGTAGAACATGAACTAAATGGACAGGTCATATGATTGAGTCCTGATTTGTTGGTTGGTAAATAAGCCGAACATGAAGTGAAATTTGCCAAATACTAAAAAGATTAAGTGCTGACTTAAAAAACATGAACCACATCTTGAAAGACTGTTTGTCGTGTCTTAACTTCTGTTTGTCTCATGCTAAACTAAAGACATTAGCAAACCAAACCACAATTTGTTAATATAGACTGCTTCCTTATTTCATGAAACTGGTGTTTCTTTTTAAAATATCTGCCTACAAAGTAATTTCCTCAATGCCAAGGAAAAAAAATGTAACATCCTGTTACCAAGAAAGCACAAAGTGTAAACTTCTCTGTTCTAGAAATTTAAAGTTACAGCTTTATCTCTGACCATTACAAACAGTTGGGAAGCTAACGTCATCAAGGATTGCGAGCTGACAACCGCATAAAGAGGACTCTCTATAATGTCTACTAGAGTGCATCAGTTGCCCCTTAAAAATGAAAAGTTCCTCCGATCATGATGCATTTTTGTTTTTATGTTCCTTTTGGTAAGAAAACACACTGGGTGAAATATTTTGACAAAATTCAAAAGTTTAATGGTGGCACCAGGAGCTCAAAGTTATGGAAAAAGCTGCTATTTTATGACTTTTATGACAAAATTTCGATCACTTTTCATGAAACATTATGGCACCTTATAGAGTATACCAAATATCTTAGATACACATTTTTAGTACATATTCTAAATATATTATCAAGCACAGTTTGAGTTTTAGCTGTTCATTGAATCATTGTTCAACTACTTTTAAACAGTACAAATGTATTATGAATCACATTAATGCTTCTCAATCCCTTGCAAAGGTTCTTAACATGATCTCTGGGTCACAAGAAATCAATAAACGGAGTCCAACATTGTGATTCAAACCTTACGCGAAAACATAAAATAAGCGTTTTTTGGCAAAAAATGAACCTCATGGTGCCACCATTAGACTTTTGAATATGGTCAAAAAATTTTACAGGATGTCTTTATTGGTGAAAAGGAACACCCAAACAAAAATGCATCAGATTTTATGAAAGTGAGGGCAACTGACGCACCCTAATGTCTACCCTTCTTCAGCCAAGAAGCTGTGTCCGGCATCCTCGGGCACCGTCACCTCCCACAGAGTTTGCTTTTGCTACATGGAATGTGCGAGGTCTGACATCAGCCACGAAGAGACAGACACTAGGAACAGACTGTGAATATTACAACATCGATATTGCATGCATCCAAGAGACAAAAGTAACCAGTCAATCTGAACAACAACAACTTCAAACAGGTCACAAACTGATCCTTGTGGAACAGAAAAAGACCATCCACCACAGGTTGGGCTTTGTAACAGGACCAAGGCTACAAAACCACGTCCTCAACTACGGGCGCATTAGTGACCGCATTGCCACAATGGACCTGTCCCTTCCACTAAGAAATGGCAAGACTGCCAAATGCCGCATTATAAACATTTATGGCCCAACAACAAAAGGAGCCCAAGAAAATCCATTTCTTGTGGAATCACTGTATGATGAACTAAGTAATGCTATCAAAATCCCTTCAAGATGGCTGTTGTTTGTATGTGGCGATTTCAACGCCAATCTTGGGAAACTAAGCAAGACAGATCACAATGCAGGATGAAATCTGTGCATAGGCTCATATGGAATGGGTAAAAGAAATGACAATGGCAAAAGCACTAGCATCTTTTATCAGTGCCCATGGTCTATTCACCACCAACACAGCATTTAAACATCCTGCCCGCCACCGTACATCTTGGGTTGGACATATTGCTACTCCCAAGAGAACAGCAGACTCAAAATCCACAATTGCAGTCTTCAACCAGATAGATTTTGTGCTATGCAAACTGAACTGCAAACCACTCCTGAAAGACTCCTGCACTTATGGAGGCACGGACCTCAATTCAGACCACAAGCTGGTAGTAACACGTATCCGAATGGAAAATGCCTACCTGGTCCATAAACAGAAGAGAGAGAAAGGCCAGGTCAGATATGACCTCGCAAGGCTCACAACTGACCCCCACCACCCAAGTACAATATAGGGAAGACCTACAAAATCAAGTGGCCAACGCACACTGTGACAACCACCCAAAGAAAGCATTGGATACCTTATTGAAGTGCATGCATATACCGTATCTGCTGCCAACACCCTAGGAGTGCTTAAGAGCAACAAGCACAGACAACATACTGAAGACCCCCAAGCTGCAGAGCTGTCAGAGAAACAAAAAGCCCTAAGACTATGCATATACTAAACAGGGAAGAGCAAAGACCAAAGTGTCCTGAGAAAGGAACGTAACACCATCCTTCGGCAGATAAACAAACGACTGAAAGAACTTGAGATAAAAAGAGCAGATGGCTTAGTAGACGAGATTTCTTCTACAAATGACTGTAGCAAAATGTTCAGGGCAACCCGTGCCCTCAGAGTTGGAACTTCTCCATCACTCTCACTTCACAATGCTGAAGGTCACTTTATTGCCACGGACAAGGGCAAGGCAGATGCAATAAGACACTGGTTCCTACAGCAATTCACTGACCCAAATGAAGAAAAACTAAAACCTTTCCAAGGTAACCCTAGGCCTCTTGTAGCCCCAATTACAGAGGACGAAGTCAAGAAGGCCATAAAATCCTTGAGAAATGGGCGTTCACCAGGACCTGACGGAATCAGCAATGAATTATTCAAATATGGGAGCGACATTATATCCCCAGTTTTCACATCCATCTTGAACTATGCCTTCGTACACCACCATCCAGTAGAAGCCATCGGTGAAGGAACACTCATTGCTCTTCCCAAACCCAAAAAACCACCTGGTCCACCTACAAACCTGCATCCTATTGCCCTCTTGAACAGTAGCCAGAAGATTTTGTCTACTGTCGCACTCCACCGCATCAGAGACAAAGTTAACAACTTCACCGGGCCATATCAGAGTGGATTCAAAAGGGGACGTAGTTGTGCAGACATTATGTGGGCCCAACGCATGCTCGTCTCTGTTGTCATGTCCAAACACTGGGACTTCCACAAAATGGACATAGACATGTCACATGCCTTTGACACTATAAAATGTTCGAAAATCCTAGAAGTGTTAAACCAGGCTGGGTGCAGCGACGATGAAGTGCGACTGGTAAGGCTACTGCTGTCAGATACCAAGCTGAAGGTACGAGTCAGATCAACACACTCGGCAGACTTTGAAACAACCATCGGTTCGCCACAAGGAGACAGCCTGTCCCCAGTGCTGTTCACCTGCTACCTTGCAGCTGCACTAGAAACTGTACGGAGATCTTCCATGAGACCTAATCCACCCTTCTCTAAACTGGGCATGCCCCGAGAAATGGAGTATGCAGACGATGTGGATTTCCTAGATGAAGAAAAAGATCCACTAGAAAGACTTCTACCTGTTGCTGCCAAAAACCTAAAGGACTCAAACCTGTTCATGAACGAAGGTAAAATAGAGTTCACTCATGTCTACCTGGTTGATACATCAGAGAAGGATGAGAACGGCAAATCACTACGAAGAGAAGAGGAATGGAGGAAAAGTAAAATCCTGGGTTCTCTCCTCTGTAGCTCTGCTGATGTAGAGGCACGTTGCATCATGGGTAACATTGCATTTCGATCATTCTGGAAGATTTGGATCCGAAGATCTAGGATTCCTTTGGCAAAGAAGCTACAACTATACGATGTTTGTTGTGTCTCCATCATGCTATATACGGTAACTGCAACAGCTGGGCAACACCAAAGGCAGTTATAGAGAAGCTTGACATCTGCCACCGTAAACACCTGTGTGCTATCACAGGTCATCAGTGGCCTAAGAGTATGGTAACAGACGACACCTTATACAGAATCTGCAACACAACACCTCTCTCCATAAAAGTCGATCAACTCAGGTAGTCTATGTTTGGACACATCCTTAGAATGCCACAAGACACACCTGCGCAAAAAGCTTTGGAATTTGCAGTATTATGCTCCAGCAGATACAAGGCCCGTAAGGGAAAGCATTGTGTAAATCTGCTCAGCACGCTGAAGGCAGACCTCAAGCACAGAGGACGAGGTCCCCCTACAACAGAAAAGAAACTCCGAGAGCTAAGGGAGCTTGCAGGATGCGAGACGCAGTGGAAGAAGATGAAGAAAGACTGAATGCAGCTGCAGGACGCTTCCATGACTGTAGATGCAGAAAACCAGTGAATGATGATGATGATTACAAACACTGATGCTGGAGTGGAGTCTCCTTCTATGCACATTTTTCTCTGTTAAATAAATTACATCCTTTATCCTATTATTAAAGTGATTAACCAGGACATTTTGAAATCATGGGGTTATGAAATGTCATCATTATACATTTATACAAGTTGTCTCATTCTCATCTCATTATCTCTAGCCACTTTATCCTGTTCTACAGGGTCGCAGGCAAGCTGGAGCCTATCCCAGCTGACTACGGGCGAAAGGCGGGGCACACCCTGGACAAGTCGCCAGATCATCACAGGGCTGACACATAGATACAGACAACCATTCACACTCACATTCACACCTACGGTCAATTTAGAGTCACCAGTTAACCTAACCTGCATGTCTTTGGACTGTGGGGGAAACCGGAGCACCCGGAGGAAACCCACGCGGACACAGGGAGAACAGGCTCGAACCCGGACCTTCTTGCTGTGAGGCGACAGCGCTAACCACTACACCACCGTGCCGCCCTTATACAAGTTGTTCTAGACAAAAAAAATTAAGCGGACTTTAACTTAAAAACATGTTAAAGTTGTAACATCAGTCTGTTGGGCCATTTCCCTGGGCGCGGCCATACTAGATTAGCCAGATACATAGATGTATTAGGAGACGAAAACGAGGGTGGTGCTGCGTGACGTAGGATTCCACACAACAGCATACCGTGTCAGGCATCAAACAGCGGAAGATAAGCAGGTAAATTTTTTAAAAATAAACTAGCCAGTACTTTATTTTGATTCCTTTTCTAATCCTGCATTGCCCTAATTTTTGTGGTGAAATGCAAACAAATTGACCGAGAAATCACACTAGACCATAATATAGTTACTCTATACTCTAGTTGTCACAACAGAAGGGGACTTGGGCGCACTCTGGACAGCACACACTCCAAACTGACTCACGCGCACCGCGAACGACATACACCTGCACAGGATTAAGGCACAATCAGCGCGCGTAAGGACTCAGAATGCAGACTTGACTTACTTTGCGAAGTATTGCGTTGTTGTGACACATTACCGAGCCGTGTTTCCTGATTGATTTCCTGGTTTCTGATTCCTGTGCCTTGTTTTTGACTCTGCTTCTGTCTACGATATTCTGTTTGTGCCTCGCTTGACCTTTTGCCCTGACAGAATACTTTGCCCCGCTGACTTGTATAGCCTGCACTTGTACACCTCCTGTGGAAAATGACATCACGCACGATGGAGTTATGGCGGCCTTCCTGACAAAAAAACAGTCCCGTCTTTTTTCATCACTTTAGAGGTTATATCATTAAGAGCAAATTCAACATGCGGATTTTTTATAAAGGACAGACATAAAGACTGACTTTTAGCTCAATTTGTTTATTTATTTTTAAATCTAATTTTTCAGGGCCCGGAGGAACCATCAAGAAAGATGAAAAGTGGCCCAATGCAAAAGCATACAGTTACATTGCAAAAGATAAATGCCAAAAAAAAAAACCTCCCCAAAAAACAGGGACGGTTATAGACAACAAGCAAGACATGGTTCATAAGGTAGTCATGGTAAGCTGGAAGACCTACACTGAGCCCTACTGGAAAAAATAAAACAGCACCTGGATGGGTGTGCCATTTGCCCGCAGTAGAAGTCCCAGAGAGGGGCCATTTGGCCTTTTTACCTAGAAAACCCACAAGAGGGCCAATTGGCCCCAAGTCCTCCCTGTAGACATTCATTTTGTTATGGAAATGTGGCTGTTAGTTACCTTACAGCTTAGAAATGAAATCTTACAATGCCTGTTGAATGTTGAATCTCTGCATCTTCGTTCCTTGGAGAGGAGCTTCTTTCACCACAAAATTCTTGAGGGAACTGAAGCGATAGTCCATGTGCACTGAGGTATTTATCCATCAAACAATTGTCTGGTTGCAGTCACATGAGTCGTTATGGTCACATGGGACATTCACATGTTCACATTTTAGAATAGAATGTGTTTTTATTCCTCATTCTCACATTCACACAGAAGTAGCCAACATGACTTCACCACTGAAGTCTGAAGTGTGTGAAATGTGACCCCCTCACCCCACACACTGCCACTAACAGCCTCATTACCATAACAAAATGAGTGATTAGTGTATTGGGGAAAAGCGGTCGGGCCAAATGGCCCCATGTGGGTCTTCTAGGTAGACAGAAAAATGCTGGGACTGCTAGTGTTAAGGGTCCAGACCCTGTAGGCTAAGGTTCACAGGTCACCATGTCCCAGCCAGGTATGAACTATAATCAATACCATGACCACCAGACGAAACAGAAATGTGAACACAAAAAAAGATGTTTTAAAAACCCTGATCCAGGAGGCATGCATTTGCTGCTGACTTGAATACATCCACATCTGGAGTGGTGGGGAATACAGTTGCTGGGAGTGAATTCCACAAACGGCTGGTCCTGGGAATGTAGGATGAGAGATGGAGATTCGTATGTGATCTTGGAATACTCACAGCAAAGGAATGACCACTCATGGAGGCTCTAGTAGTTCCTATACTAGGTGCCTTCCTGGGAAGAATGTTGGACAGTTCGATGGATGGCTGCAGAAACAGGTGACGGTAGAAAACACACAGCAAGTTGACATTTCTTCTATGAGCTAGTGGTACAGCGCCAGCTTTCAAAGGTTTGTCTATCTTGAGTAAACAGAGTGCTCTATTCTGAAGTCATCAGCAAATTGATGTAGATCATTCTCTAAGTGAGAAGCCAGATAACCTATGAACATCAAGAATAGCACAGGGCCAAGTATACTCCCATGGGGGACTCCAGCAGATATAGGCCTTGGTGAAGAAGTAGCTCCATCCAGAACAACAGACTGCTCTCTATCAGATAGAAAGGATGAAATCCAGCCGTACAGGTCACACCCACAGAGATATTTGTGAGATATTTTCTTTAAGACAGGGTGGCACAGTGATGCGGTGAGTAGCGTTACTGCCTCTCAGGTCCAGTTCCCCAGCTCCATCCTGCGCTCTGGTTACCGTCTCATTGTGACTCATGTTTTCACTGTGGAACTCACATTTAATTTTCTGCCAAATCTGTAGTGGTTGTGTTACTGTGTGGGTGAATATGTAATTTATTTGCATCATGATGTTTGCAGTAGGCTACCATCATGCTGTGCAGCTAAGAAACTTTCGGATTTTATATGAGCATGCTGCGGTGAAGGCTATAATTTGTGTGGGTGTGGGTGTGTGTGAGCAAGCACATTTGCAAGATAGACTGTGGGTGATGGCATAGATAATTTAAATAAACAATTACACCATCTATGACTTCAGTGTTATGGTTCGAACCAAGGTCATAGTTTTTACTGGCATTCAGGAAATGATTTCAGCAAGCTATCACATGTCCTGAAGGTCTAGAATTTGGACTTGCAGTTACAAGTTTTCTGTTTAGTATTTACATTTTAAAGGAATATATAACATGCTAACTGTTTACTTGATCGTAAAGTTTGATGTAATCATGATAAAAGGGAGCTTTTCATGTACCTCTCTCTTTAACTTTTGAGCAGTATTGTGGTTTAACCACAGCTTCTAAAATAAGCTCACGCTGTGTGTGAGAACAGCATACAGCACTTACAGTGCCTTGAAAAAGTATTCATACCCCTTGAACTTTTTCACATTTTTCCACTAACCACAGTACTTGACAAGCCTTTCCAAAGTAACTCGCATGTACGTCACGAAAGCGCACCGGTTTTAGTTCTGCATTCTTGTCAAGATGGTCGCCCAAGAGTGTTTCACAATATATGAAACTAATCATTCAGTTTCAATAATTAGGAACCACGGGTGATTGCTCTAAGACAACGAGGGAGGCTCAGCCTCCTCTAAAAATGCCGAACATTGTGTAGGATGAATTGCGCTAGGCTTATGTTATAGCCGACCTTATAACATTGCTATTTCAGATCCAGAATCATAGAAATATATGTGCTCAACCCAACTACAGTGCGAAATCATTCCGTTATAACTTTCCCCAGTTCGCCTAATGTGTGCGTGAGTTTTTCCCCCTCGTGACAACGCGATGCAGCCCAGCCTCAGTGGATTGGGAGCTATGTGCTTGTCAATCTCAAAATGCAAGACGATTATTGGACAAATACTGCGAAAACGCCCGCCCACGGAGTCTCACGGACTCCCAGCCTCAATGGACTTTAACGGCATTTGGGAGCGATGCGCTTTTCAATCTCAAAATGCAAGACGGTTATTGGACAAATACTGCGAAAATGCCCGCCCACGGACTCCGAGCCTCACATGGGAGGGACATGGCAGTTTCCGCGAGGAGACTGGTGATTGGTGAAAGCGGCCGGATATTTTCTTTGATTGACAGCTCGTTTCAACAATAGACAGGCAGCGGACAGTGTTGCCAGATTGGGCGATTTCCCGCCCAATTGGGCGGTTTTAAGTGCATTTTGGCGGGTTTTGAACATATTTTGGGCTGGATAACGTCAGCAGTATCTGGCAACATCAGTTCAGTCCCATGCGGATTCGCAAGTGCTGTGGTGTATTGTAAGAAATCGGCTTACATTTCGATTCCATTCATTACATACGGTTTCTACCAGCTTTTTTAGTTTGTATATATTTTCATTGTAAATAAAGTGTAAATATAGTGTTGTCAAGTTTGCTATCTTAGTTCCAGAAATTTCGTTTATTTGAGTGACTGAACTTGAACTTGAGGGGGCTAGTCAGCTAGCAAGAAAGCTGCGCACGGATGCCAAGCGTTGCTGATTTAATTTTGGCGAAGCCATTTGCCAGCCTTCCTTTCGAGGAAAAAATTAAAATTAAAGAGCAGGGTAGACCAATGCCTCAATTTGACTTGGTGAAAAAGGTAGGCAATAATACTCGTTCCTTTCAGCTCTCCTGGTACGAGAAAGTGAATTGGCTAACAGCAAGTGACCCACATCAACAACAGTAAATAGGCTACTTTAGTAATATGTCATGGATGGACCAAAAATATAGAATCTATTTAAAATGTTTATGCTGAGTATATTATATTGGAATATATGTTTTTCTGGATATGAATTAAACACCGCTACAATTTGGAAAACATTTTTAAACAAAAACACAGCCGAGGTCAATTTTTAAACAACATGCCACAATTTTAAAATATAAAATGTTAAAATATAACCCCCCCCCCCCCCCCCCCCCCAACACCACCATCATGTATATTGGACAGTAGGCTAATGGGCCAAAAGAACCTGTTATTTCACAGTTTGTGATGCTGCCAACAATCAGCCAGATCAGAGGCAAGAGTATGGGCAAAATTGATGTGTTTTTTCTTTTAAAATCTGGAAATATCGTAACCGACCAGCCTCCCCAGTTTGAAAGACTACCAGCCGCCACTGTTAGGAACATCTTATTAATCCTGGAGACATGCTTAGAACTTTGTGTAATGATAATTTACATTTATCAGTCTTACAATGAAGACTAAGTAGGCTGCATTACCAAGTAGTGAATGTATTTATACTCCAGTACTAGTACTTGCATAGGCAAAAATGGTTATTTTCATATACGTAGGAGAGTAGATTTAGAAAAAAAAAAGCAAGATTGTTCTTTTTGGATATTGTGATCATTTCTTAATCACACACTGGACACCTAATATTGATGTATTGATATATTTTTCACATAAAATACACAACACCAGTGATGCCGACTGAAAGTAACTGAGGTTTAATTTCTGAATGTGTGACTTGACTGTGGAGACTAGAGGATGGTTTGAAAAGGTTTAAAATGATCTGTTTGAATGATTCAAATGATAAAATGAGTGAATTTCTGGCCTCAATACCAATTTATTATTGTAGTTATTCATCCATCACTCGGTCCAAGAAAGCACTACAATTCTCACAACACTGTACTGTGTAAACTCTCATAGATATATATAAAACAGTTTCAAAACCTTTTAGGAGGATAATTCTAAAGCCCTATTCGCACGGGATAAGTATTACCTATGGACCTCTGGTAATTCGCAATTACCCCCGCACCTCTGTGTTATTGTGTGGCGCATTCGGACGGGATAAGCAAAAGTCTGTAATTCACTGAATTTAAAGACTTTGGCCTCTTTGGGCATTCGGAAGTTTTGGTACCAGTCTTTCTCCCGAAAGTTCTCCAGCACCTCCACTTTCCAGAAGGACAGGCCTCTCTCCCTGGGTCTTCTATCAGGGTACCAGATATCAGCTATAAACAAGGTTGGGTAGGTGGTTAGAATAAAGGCGCGTTTGGCAACAATCAATACAGTTGTAGCATGTTGGAAGTGCCAACATATTACTGTAGTACATTAATGGTGCATTAATAAGGTAGGATGAAAACACAGTAGGCATAAGAATAGCACTGTATCCAAATTAAGAGAGGGGAAACGCATATGATAGGGATGCATATGTTTGCTCCATACTCTCAAAATGAGAAGGCGGGGTCACTGCAAATGAAAACAGTCTCGAGATAACAATGTAAGTGAACAGGCAGTTTATGGCGCTGTTTACACATAGCCGGGTATTTTGCTAAACGAACATTTGTCTTCCCTACGTTAACCAAAATATCTTCGTATTGCTGTGTAATGGGGGTTAGCGTGGCTCCTTACCATATGCTGCCACACAAGCCATCCAGTTGAAGATTCTTCGTGCTTTCTTCTTGGAGTTCTTCTTGGAGCTGTTTCTGCTTATCTGGTTCAAATACGGGATAGGCCTACTACCACTTGCCCCTGAAATGCTGTTTATCAAAATTTCGCCCGTATCCTCCATTATTCACTCCAGAAAAGTACAAGAGACTCGCGTTTAATAATTACAAACACAGACATGCGCATTCACACGGGACTTGTATCACCATTGGACATCTGTGTTTTGCCGAAACACAGTAGATAATTCACGGCGGAATTATTACTTGGCAAATTACGGACATGGCGCATTCGTACGGGACTAAGAACTCAGACGTTCTCTGTAATTATTCCGAATTACCAGAGGTCCACAGGTAATACTTATCTCGTGCGAATAGGGCTAAAGATGCATATACGGTATGCAGTCTCAAAACATGTTGTAGAAAGAGAGGCAAAATAATTTCTATACAGTGAGTAATGTTTACTTTGCAATCTGAATACATCTCTCATTTTTAATTTATAACCAGTTTTTTTGTGGAATTGTGACTGTTTGAGGCTGGATACATGCATATACATGTTTTGATACTGTTTTATATCCATATATGCAAAAACACTGTATGGTCAAAAGTATGTGCACCCCTCTCTGAAGATCAGGGTCCGGTTGTTCAAAACATGGTTAACCTGCTGTTAAAATAACCTGTAACCATCTGTTTAAAAAAGTTATGATGTCACACCATGTCACAGTGCCACACCCACCAAGTCTCCTGACTTGGAAAAAACTGCCGCTTGTATAAAATCTAAGAGAAATGAGCACCTGCTCCTCAGCGGACAATACACGGCTTCTTCGCACTGGGCGTTCCAAATCTTGCAACAAATCAAAGATACAGTGCCTTGAAAAAGTATTCATACCCCTTGAACTTTTTCACATTTTTCCACCTTATAACCATGAACTTAAAAGTTTTTTATTGAGATTTTATGTGATAGACCAACACAGAGTAGCACAGAATTGTGAAGTGAAACAAAAATGATAAATGGTCTTCAAAATTTTAAACAAATAAAAATCTGAAAAATGTGGTGTGTATTAGTATTCAGCCCCCTGTACTCTGATACTTCGAAATACAATCCAGTGCAATCAATCGCCTTCAGAAGTCATCTAATTAGTTAATAGAGTCCTACTGTGTGTAATTTACCCTCAGCATAAATACACTTGTTCTGTGAAGGCCTCAGTGGTTTGTTAGAGAACACTGAAGAACAAACAGCATCATGAAGACCAAAGAACTCACCAGACAGGTCAGGGATAAAGTTCTGGAGAAGTTTAAAGCAGGGTTAGGTTATAAAAAAATATCCCAAGCTCTGAACATCTCAAGAAGCACTGTTCAATCCATCATTCACAAATGGAAAAAGTATGGCACAACCGCAAACCTACCAAGACATGGCTGTCCACCTAAACGGACAGAGCGAGCAAGGAGAGCACTGGTCAGAGAAGCAGCCAAGAGGCCCATGATCACTCTGGAGGAGCTGCAGAAATCCACAGCTCAGGTGGGAGAATCTGTGCACAGGACAACTATAAGTCGTACACTCCACAAATCTGGTCTTTTGGGAAAAGTGGAAAGAAGAAAGCCATTGTTGAAAGACAGGCATAAGAAGCCATGTAGGGGACACAGCAAACATGTGAAAGAAGGTGCTTTGGTCAGATGAGACCAAAGTTGAACTTTTTGGCCTAAATGCAAAGCGCTATGTGTGGCGGAAAACTAACACTGCTCATCACCCTGCACACACCATCCCCACTGTGAAACATGGTGGTGGCAGCATCATGTTATGGGGATGCTTTTCTTCAGCAGGGACAGGGAAGCTGGTCAGAGTTGATGGGAAGATGGATGGAGCTAAATACAGGGCAATCCTGGAAGAAAGCCTGTTGGAGGCTGCAAAAGACTTGAGACTGGGAAGGAGATTCACCTTCCAGCAAGACAATGACCCTAAACATACAGCCAGAGCTACAATGGAATGGTTTAGATCAAAGAATATTCATGTGTTAGAATGGCCCAGTCAAAGTCCAGACCTAAATCCCATTGAGCATCTTTTTAGAAGAAACCTTTAGAAGAAATCTGTGGCAAGACTTGAAAATTGCTGTTCACAGATGCTCTCCATCCAATCTGGCTGAGCTTGAGCTATTTTGCAAAGAAGAATGGACAAAAATTTCAGTGTCTAGATGTGCAAAGCTGGTAGAGACATACTGTACCACAAAAGACTTGCAGCTGTAATTGCAGCAAAAGGTGGCTCTACAAAGTATTGACGCAGGGGGGCTGAATACTAATGCACATCACATTTTTCAGATTTTTATTTGTTTAAAAATTTGAATACCATTTATCATTTTTGTTTCACTTCACAATTATGTGCTACTCTGTGTTGGTCTATCACAAAATCTCAATAAAAAACTTTTAAGTTTGTGGTTGTAAGGTGGAAAAAAATGTGAAAAAGTTCAAAGGGGTATGAATACTTTTTCAAGGCACTGTATATTTTGGCTGATTACTGTGCTTTGTAGAGGTGAAAATTTATATTTATCCAAAGGACATTACAAACGAGGCACAATGCAATCCACACATCTACGTATATCAGGCTGAGCAGTGAGCTGAGATGAAGAACAAACCCATGAGTTGGAAAAAAAAAGCTTCTCTGGACATTTGATTACTGAGTAGTGATTTGTTAGGCAGAACTAGCAAAATATTACATTACTCATAATAGAAATAAATTATCCTGAAACGGAATTTTATCTCCTAAGGTAAACATTTGTTTAAATATTATGACGGTTTAATTTTTTTAAATGAAAATGAAGAGGAGCAAACTTGCACTTGGCTCTCCATGCTCCCAAATCGGTAGGGTGCCAGTACTTTACTTTGTAGTGAAAATACAAATGAATTTGTATTACCCGGGAAAGAAAAGTAACCAAATTTCAGTACATAGCAGTGACAACGTGGAGGATTATGGGTAATCTGCTAAGCCGAGTCACTCCATCTGGTGGAAAAGTACTATAAGAGTCTTGCTCAAGGGCCTTAAATTCACGTTTTACAGAGATTATTTTGCCAAATTCTTTCTGGCCAAAAAAAAATTGTGCACATTTCGTCTTTACTACAATTGTTGTCAATCAGCCAAGACGTGTTTGGTGTCCAGACTATGGTTCTGTTTATCACAAGAGCTGAACTTGTGCAAATTGCATATCTAAATCTTTAGATGTTCACCTCAAACAGGTTCTTCAAGCTGCTATGTACTGTAAAGTCCAACAGATTTGATTAAGAGTTTTAAGTCATAGCTCCATCAATCAGCGTCTATCCCAACATGTAGCTTGTTGTCAGTCCATAGCAGCTTCAGACTCAGGTCCTTGAGTCCATGAGCGAAAAGTATGAACCCATCAAGATGGAAAGAACTTTATTTTAATGTTAACCACAATTCAGTTAAATCGTATCTCCTCTGTCAGTTCTCCACAGATTTCTGTTCTGATTGTTTTGTTTGAAAGAACTCATCACTCCACACAAAACTTGGTTGTTGTTTTGTCAAAATTTTTGCTAACGAGTTAGTAATTAGGCCAAATTAACAAATTTTCCAGGCCTCTCACTAGAATTTTATCTCCTCTCTGATTTCTCATCCAATTTCAGTTCTGGTCGACGTTTTGGGTCAATCTTCCCTTGAGGAACAAAACTCGGTCATTTGTTTGTTTTCTTGTTGTAAACAATTTGTTTATTTTCAGTTAAATCATGTCTCCTCCATCAGTTCTCAATGGATTTCAGTTCTGATTGTTTTATTTGAAAGAACTCAACCTGTACAACACTTGGTCATTGTATTGTCAATTTTTGGCTAGTTATTAGGTCAACTTTACAAATGTTCTTCTGACTAGAATTGTATTTCCTCTCTCATTTATCAAGCCAATTCAGTTCTGATCGATGTTTTGGGTCGATCTTCGCTTGGAGAACAAAATTTAGTCCTTTGTTGATTTTCCTGTTGTAAACAATTTATCGTGGAGGTTGGTCCTCTCTCACATTGTCACATTTCAGTTGTTTGATGTTTTGGTCGTCATGTTTGTTTGGATGGCAGGCCAGATGAGCGACTACGTCCTTGACGTTCTGGTTTACAAAATCCAAGACAGAATCCAAAATCAGAGGATGATAGTCAAACACATTAGTTTAAAAGTTCACAAATAGACAAGACAAAGCAGAAATCAAAAGAATTGTTGAAGGTAAGGGTCGAAAAACAGAAATAGCAATGACAAAATACAAGCCTCGAACGTTAAAGTTAGCAAGACATCACACTATTGAAGGAGAAAACTGAATAGTCACGGTCATCCTTATGGGTCCATTTAGGTTCCAATTACATACTGTACCTTAATTAGTGTGCTTGCAAAAGGACACTATTGTTCTTCTTAAGTTTTATTTTTATTATTCGTTTTTACCCGTTTTTTGGATCCACTACTCCTCCTAGGGCTTTCGAGATAGAGACACCGTTCCAATGCTGAAACGTAGGGCCTGATCTGGAATGGTATGTTTGTTAAAATGGTTGCACTACCCCTTGTCGTTCGTTCGGTATTCCCGTTTTTCGGCAAAATTCCGTGCCATTGAAATGAATGGGTAGAACTTTGGACTGATGACGTCATAAGGAGCTTCCCCACTCTAGACGTTAGAGCGGGATCAGCAGAAAAAAAAATTAAAACTGCGATTTTACAGCCAAAATCCATGTTTTAAACCCTGTAAAACCTCTGAATTAAATTGAAAAACATATTAAAGGGTGGAGAGGAGATTTCACTGCATGAAGCGCAGTGAAATCTCCCTTCAAAATGATGTGAAAGAGTGTGATGGGCTGAGCTGTGACGCTGACATAGCGTGCAGGCAGCCGTTTGCCGGCATTTTTCAATCACTGCTGTCCTGTCCTGTCGCTACATGTCTGTGAAGATTCTCAGTCATCCAGGTCATAGTAAACTGTGGGTGGTAGAAGAGAGCAATGACTTGTTTGAAGATTCTTGAGGTGAAATGTTTTCAAGAATCTTCAAACAAGTCCAGTTGCTCTCTTCTACCACCCACAGTGTCCTGTTGGTACATTCTCATCTCATCTCATTATCTCTAGCCGCTTTATCCTGTTCTACAGGGTCGCAGGCAAGCTGGAGCCTATCCCCGCTGACTACGGACGAAAGGCGGGGTACACCCTGGACAAGTCGCCAGGTCATCACAGGGCTGACACATAGACACAGACAACCATTCACACTCACATTCACACCTACGGTCAATTTAGAGTCACCAGTTAACCTAACCTGCATGTCTTTGGACTGTGGGGGAAACCGGAGCACCCGGAGGAAACCCACGCGGACACGGCGAGAACATGCAAACTCCGCACAGAAAGGCCCTCGCCGGCCACAGGGCTCGAACCCGGACCTTCTTATTGTGAGGCGACAGCACTAACCACTACACCACCGTGCCGCCCTGCTACATTCTTCATCTGTATAATCTTTGTCTAGTCTCAAAAAGTTAAATAATTCACACTGGCTGTTAAAAACTCCATTTATTGGTTAAAACTAGGGCTGTCAAACGATTAAAAAATTTAATCGCGATTAATCTCAGAATTTCATATAGTTAATCGCGATTAATCGCATTTTTTTACAATCTATGTAAATGAATAAGGCTTTTAAAGTGAAATGTTACAATTAAAATGGTGAACACATTTTATGCTAAAAGTCTCATCTCATCTCATTATCTGTAGCCGCTTTATCCTTCTACAGGGTCGCAGGCAAGCTGGAGCCTATCCCAGCTGACTACGGGCGAAAGGCGGGGTACACCCTGGACAAGTCGCCAGGTCATCACAGGGCTGACACATAGACACAGACAACCATTCACACTCACATTCATACCTACGCTCAATTTAGAGTCACCAGTTAACCTAACCTGCATGTCTTTGGACTGTGGGGGAAACCGGAGCACCCGGAGGAAACCCACGCGGACATGGGGAGAACATGCAAACTCCACACAGAAAGGCCCTCGCCGGCCACAGGGCTCGAACCCGGACCTTCTTATTGTGAGGCGACAGCACTAACCACTACACCACCGTGCCGCCCTGCTACATTCTTCATCTGTATAATCTTTGTCTAGTCTCAAAAAGTTAAATAATTCACACTGGCTATTAAAAACTCCATTTATTGGTTAAAACTAGGGCTGTCAAACGATTAAAAAATTTAATCACGATTAATCTCAGAATTTCATAAAATTAATCGCGATTAATCGCATTTTTTACAATCTATGTAAATGAATAAGTCTTTTAAAGTGAAATGTTACAATTAAAATGGTGAACACATTTTATGCTAAAAGTACTTGTTAAAAACTGCTGGGACAAGAGAAAATGGTAAGGGAGTTTATTCACTCACATACTAGGCAGTACTGAACATACAAAACACAAAATTGGATTTTGTGATGGATTAGGGAGCTGTAGTCTCAAATATAAAACATGTAGTCACATACTACTGTGTCTCAGTTCAGACATGTGCGACAAAAGAAAATAAAAATGAAATAAAACTTCAATTGTGCTGGAGTTGTATTCAGTCACAGCCTATAGGACTTCACAGTGCTGTGCAAACAAAAATAAATTGCAGTTGGACTTCAATAAAGACTTAGTGTCCTATCGCAGTGCTACAGCATACTGACATCTCACTTTACAAAAGTATTTTAGAACTGCAAAGTGCATACCAAAACCAACTCAATCACACTCTTCTTTTGAAATGAAACTTCCCGTTTAACAGACCTTTCTCCATCACTTACTCTTATTGCAGCACAGGCCCGGAGCCGTGGGGGGGCGAAAGGGGGTGTCGCCCCCTCGTGGCTACAGCCCCGCCCCCTCAACGGAGACTCAGATCATTTAATTGTTTTCTTAATTGTTATTGTGGGTGTATGTGTGAAATGCTGACACAGCCACGCACACACAGACCTGTGATAAGGACAAGGGGAGGGGTCGTGCGGGCGGGGGTTTTACATGTACACTTACAGGTGCACTGTCTCTGCAGTATCCTGTAATATGCAGTCAAGTTTACGGGAGTAGTCTTTCCCCCACCGAATTAAACGAATTCAATCACAATACTGTGAATCCATTTTCTTTTTTTGTAGGCTAAGTTTATCTCCGTTTATGTTGGTGTATGTGTTCATATATGGTCCGCTTTGTGCGCAAATAGCGTAAGAATATGTGTCGTTGACGTCACCCCCATGCAGCGGGGGTGAAAATTCATCACTTCAGAGTGTTTAGTCCCCTACACGCCTAAACTGGGATCGCGGATTAAGTGGTTAGCGTTGACTTGGTGCGAGTCAGGAAGGCTATTACTGGTGCAGCCGCGGGGTCTGTTGATTTTTTTAAATTATGATTTTGGCCGCCGAGCCAAGTACCTTAGACTTGCATTGACGTTTTGTTTTCATGCCGCGGAGCTATTTGTATGTATTTTAAATTTAAAGGACTTGCCTGTAGGTTTGTGTGTGTTGTTTTATGTTTGGCATCTTTCCGGTTGTAACGCGTGTTTGTGAGAAAATTGGAGGGGAGGGGTAACAGGTGGGCACGGGTGTTGATAAAGCGCAACTGCCCTGGTAATATGTCACGTGATTTTCCCGGACTAAAGCAACCTTCGGGGCCGTGGTTTTGTGGTTGGCGCAGTTAATTGTTTGAAACACGTTGTCAGACCGCCATCACTACTACACACTATATGAAAAATATTTGCCCCCTTGCGATTTCTAATTGCCCCCTTAGTAAACTGTTCCTGGTGCCGGGCCTGTTGCAGCAGCGCGTGACAAGCCTCAACATGAACTATGGGTGACTCGCAGGGCCAAATTAGAATTTGCGTTAACGGAAACATTTTTTAAAATCGCGATAAATTGAGATCGCATTAATGCGTTATTATCGCGTTAACTTCGACAGCCCTAGTTAAAACTTTTGTTATTACAACTCCGGTAGCAATTCACTCACCAGGCATTCAAAACGTTCTTCCGCGTCTCGTTTGGGGAAACAGATGGACTGTTCCACTGGGGGGGCAAAATAGAGGCGTGTCCTGGGTTCTTTGTGGGGCAGCCCATCGTAATGAGGGTGTTTTAGGGGTAATGACTTAAAAGCCATTTGGAGGGTTCAATAAGGTATTTTTGTGCATGTCAGTTATTGTATGTATTTTTGTTATGTTTTCTTATTTGATTTTATTTGGTAATAATTGTGTTGTTTAGTTAATTGATTATTTTTGACAGTGGGGCTATCCAGTGGGTAGGGCTACAGTTAGCAATGCTCTATATTAGGCCCAAGAGCCTCAGTAGGTGAGGGTTGGCGGTGAAGTGAACGTGTCTTGTTAATTGAAGTTGCTCTTGATAGTAGTTCAGGGTCTAAGGACTTAGCCTGGCTATTTATGCTTGTTTATTTTCGTTTTGTACAGTTTTTGTTTTTGTATATTTTTTCATGCATGCTTGTCACTGTAAATATTTGCACATTGGTAAAAAAAAGAGAAAAAGAAAAAAATAAATGAAGCCTTTTCGTTGAAAACTATTTGGTCTCCTGCGTCTTCTCCGCTGCTGGGGCTATCCTGCCACAAAGAGACTTTGAGCCAGAGAAGGAGTGAGAGCTGTTGACCAAAGCCATTTAAAACAAGGATTTCAGAGCGCGAAAACACATTCTCATATCTTAACCCTTTACTGTTGCTGGCAACATTTGAGCAAGCACACTCCAGCAGTTTCTGCAGAGGAAATGCAATCTAGTTGAATTTTAAACGCATATTAGATTCACTTTCACAGGTGAAGGGCATATACTGATAGTCAAAGTCCGTCTCGTAACAGGACCTGGTCTTCCCAAGCCATCTCCCATCCAAGTACTAAGGGCACTGATCTCCATTTCTCTAGCCCTCAACCTCTCACCTATTACATAGCTGGGGTTATAGTGTGGGGCCAGTCCTCTGGGAACCGCAAGAGTTTGACCCCCTACTCGCACCTGTATTGCAGCGCCTCACCAGATGACAGTAGGTACCATTTTTATGATGGTCTCTGGTATGACCTGACCACAAGTGAAACTCGCAATCTCCTGGTCAAGAGGCGGGCAAGTTAACGACTAGGCCAACTTGTGGTCATCTCATCTCATTATCTCTAGCCGCTTTATCCTTCTACAGGGTCGCAGGCAAGCTGGAGCCTATCCCAGCTGACTACGGGCGAAAGGCGGGGTACACCCTGGACAAGTCGCCAGGTCATCACAGGGCTGACACATAGACACAGACAACCATTCACACTCACATTCACACCTACGGTCAATTTAGAGTCACCAGTTAACCTAACCTGCATGTCTTTGGACTGTGGGGGAAACCGGAGCACCCGGAGGAAACCCACGCGGACACGGGGAGAACATGCAAACTCCACACAGAAAGGCCCTCGCCGGCCCCGGGGCTCGAACCCAGGACCTTCTTGCTGTGAGGCGACAGCGCTAACCACTACACCACCGTGCCGCCCAACTTGTGGTCAAATATTGATCATATCAAAGAAATATTCTTGAAAATACTTGAAAGTGAAGCAAAATATGAAGAAGAAACAGATCAAATTGTCAAGGAGTCATCGAGATAACATTTGCATAACTAACAGCATGCTGAACAAAGCAAGAAACATTTGTCAAAGTTAGTTTACTGGATGTGTGTGGGAAAATACCAAAAGTCATATTAGTCTAAGAATACACTGTTATTTTGTTCCTTCATATAGCAGAGTGCTAGTATCATTTTGAATGTGGTTTGATATATATATAGCCTGCGTCTCACTTGCTCTGTATGTCCATTGCAGTCATGCAAGGAAGTGCATGGTGTGACCTATAAAGTCTGTGACTTAAATGACCTGTTAAAACAGAGTTTCTGTACCGTTTGAGTTATTTTCTTTTAAAAAAGTAGGTAGAAATGAATAAAATATATCCTTTCTTTCTTTCTGATAGGTAATGATGTCGTGTTTGACTCCAGTGTAACACTTCTTGTGAAAGGCTTGTGTGAGGTTTCTATTTTTTCCCCACAGAAAAGTATGAAGGCGTATGGGGGAAGATTATTCAGTTCTCAGAAACCGAAACAGCATCTTGGTATTGTGGCCAGTGGTAACAACTGCACTTCACAACTGGGGGATTTTATCTATTACAATCAAACCGGACTCAGCCCTGCAGGAAACCTGTTTGCAGTACAAACCTTAAAAACAAGCTTTCAAAAAGATTAGGTTAAATTTAGAACTTTAAAGTGCTCGTCTTACGAAAATGACATCAAAATATCCCGGGTTTTCTGTGTGTGATATGCTCAAATGGGTTGTAAAGTTCACCGATAAATAAAAAATTGGTTTGAAAAAGAATTTTTTTGCATTTGAATTCTGTTCCAAAAATCACTAAAAGCTTGTCCGCCATTAGGTCACAGCGATTTATTGGTCAGCGGCACTGCATGTGTGACGTCATATGCGCAACTGCCTTCTTTTGTAAAGCTCTCTACGCAACTTTACGACAACAAGGATGAAGAAGTGACTCAGAGTAAGCATGTTTTGGTTTGCTTTTAGATCAGTAATTGTCTGTCGTCCATCTAAGTATTATATTTGGCCACATAGAAACTACCTTAGAACGCTATTGATTTATCTGACTACAGACAACTAATAAATTCAAGCAACAAGCTAAACACAAGCTTGATACTTCCTGTGCGGTGAGCTCTTTAGGATGGCGCTTCCGACTTTTGTTTCCAGATCGTAGGAACTGCTCCGCATCCCAGACATCACTCAAATCCTTCTATGTGAATTTCCTTCACAAATTTATCTTTTTCAAAATGTATGGAGCAGACACCAAACTGTCCTGTTGGCTTGAAGTTACCTCTTTTTCTTATTCGTACAAATCGAACCCATTCATTCCATAAGTGTCCTGCCAACTTTGGGCTATAATGGATTGAAATTCCGTGGTTTTTTTTATCAGCTACACTTGAACAACCTTGAACAACACACCTCTTCGGAGGCATGCTTTGGTTTTAACTTTTGTTTTGGAATTTAAAAAATCTTTAAAAACATGCTACACTTTGCAAAGCAGACGAAGCCAGAAATGCTGCGAACTTTCAAGTGCTGTGTGTATGACGTCACTTCTTTTGAATTAACAATAACTTACCAGGAACGCATTCGTGTAATGGTGGACTCAAAGAGCCCAACTTTACCGTCTAAATAGAACATGTTCCCAGTCTTGTATTAAAATACAATTTAGACAATAAACTGTTTAACATGTCTAGTTTTATAATGTATAATTTCCAGGAGTGACACCATTTTCATAAGACTAGCACTTTAAAGTTGTGCTTCCAGGTAAATATTGTATACAATGGTCATTTGTGGAATAGTACGCTTGAATATTTCCATATCAGAAACGGTTCCAAGTAGAACCTAAGGACACTAAGGGCCTTAACCATCCAAGGAACCCTGAAAGTTTCTTTGTTCTTATAGTGTACATGTTTAATAATGGGGAAAGCATGCTCTAAAGGCTTAATATTGGGAGCAGTGCCATATCTGGGAGAGATATTCACCACTGACACTTTGGAAGCAGTGTGGTGCCATGTGATCTGGCCCTCAGGTTTCTGTTACCAGTTCTGAGATGTCCCCAATTGTTGGTCCACTTGGAGAACATCATCAGGGTGGCATGAGATCCAGTGGGTCTCCCAGTACTACCTGAAAACATTGCAGATGGGACATTCCCCAGTGAGGCTCTCAGACCCATGTACATTTGGCAAGGTGGCATCTACACTCTTTTTGATGTCCAGATATGGGAAAGGTTTGGCAGAACAAAGGCAGACCTCTTTGTCAGGTGGAACTGGTTGTAAGGTGGACTTGGCTCCACCTTAATACCTCTAAGACCAAGGAGATGGTGGTGGATTTCAGAAGATGTAGGCCAACCCATCTGGCAGTCTCCTTACAAGGACAGGAAATTGAGGTGGTGCACTCCTATAAATACCTGGGGGTCCTATTGGATGACAAGCTGGACTGGTCCCTGAACACTTCTTCTCTACAAGAAGGGGCAGAGCCACCTCTTCTTACTGCGGAGGCTGAAGTCCTTTGATGTGTATGATGAGATGCTGCACATATTTTATCATACTGTGGTGGCCGGTGTCCTCTTTTATGCTGCTGTGTGTTGGGGGTGCAGTCTGATGGACAAAAACACGAAGTGGCTGGACAAGCTGGTGAAAAAAGCCAGCTCGGTGCTTGGCAGGAGGCTTGACTCACTTAGAACTGTGGTGGAGGGGGGTACATTGAACAAACTGAAAGCTTTAATGGATAACAGTAGACACCCTCTCCACAGCCTCCTTGTTGGGCAGAGGAGCAACAGTGGCAGGCGGCTCCTCTCACTGCGCTGCAGATCTGAGCAGTTCAGGAGGTCCTTTGTCCCCACTGCAGTAAGGCTTTTTAATGCCCTCTAACCCCCCCCCATCTTGCACTTTTTATTTAACATGTTTTTATCTTATTTATTATCCCTATTTTAATTATTTAATTGTTCTACTTATTTTAGTCTTTTATGGTTATGACTGGTGGAAATTTTTATTTATTTATTTATTTATTTATTTATTTATTTTTAATGAGCTGCTGGATATTTGAATTTCCCCTTGGGGATGAATAAAGTATTATCTTATCGTCTCACATTGCACAGAACTTGGCAACAAAACCACAGAGTCATTCCTGTGACCCTGAGATCACCAATAAGATAAGATTCCACTTCTGCTTTTGCTGGTGGTTGTAATATACTGCAAAAAAATTGAAAACTTAATTTTGATAAGTTTGATAACTTAATACTCGTGAAGTTATCTTGCTGCATGGACTGATAATTTTACTTGACAAGACATCTTGGAATAAGTTGGTTGCAATCTAGAACTAGGTTTAATAATCTCAGAATTGGTGTATTGTATTCTTCTAATAGGAAATGCTAGATCGTTTCAACTATTTTCAAGATATTTTCACTTGCTAAGACATCATTTTTTGCAGTGTACCCTGACAGCTTTCTTCCCAAGCAGATATGCTGTCACAAATGAATGGACAGATCCCAGCCAGGACAGGGCAATCACAGCCAAGTCCTGTGCCTGTGTTTCTGTCCCCCTCAGAATGCCTTGACTGTGACTTAGCAGTCAAGGCATGGACCTGATGTCCTTGTATCGACTTGTATAAGATGGAAGCTGTTCCACAAATGATGTGCATTTCGTTGACTGGATTCAGTGTACTACCTGATTCCCAAAGTACTTTCTTCAAGGACTGATAAGTCACCATCGACACTAAAGGTATACGTGGTACCTGTTGCACTGTGCTTGTAAACTTACTACAAGCTTTCAGAAGTGAGTGCAGCACTTTCATCCAGGAGCTTAGTAACTCCGCCTTGTCCTGGTGTGCTTTAAGTCCATCCTTAAAAGTCTATGCAATATGCAGAAATGGAATTATGTCAGTCAAATGGCCACTTCCTGTGAAAATAGGCAGGCCTTGGCTACATTTAATGGGTAAAAGCATCAGACTTATGAGATTAATCAAAGGCAACATGTTAATCTAGACTAAGAACCATTTTCTTTTTTTTTTTAAAAATTGCTTTTCCAAGAATGACAATTCAAATTTATAATCAAATAGTAGTGATCGCCCATGAACCTGATTTCCTCTGAATGGTGCTCTTCACAGGGGCTGTGTTGGTCCTAGGGTTTGGTCATACAGCTGCTTGGAATTCAGAGATGTAGACTCGGCCCTAGCAGAAATCTTTGGTGAGGAGCGCTGATTGCGAGATCCTGTACAATGAAAACCCTCAGGTGAGTCTGGGAGGGGATTCCCAACCAAGGCTGCGCACAGTGTGTTAGTGTGAGCATGTAGCCTATGGAAATGAATAATGTGTTGGATTAGCAATAATCCCATGTTTTGGAAAATCGAAAATGTTGTCTTGGGCCCCTCTGGTGTCACCAATCCATGTGCAAAATATGGAGTATGCGTCCATCCGTGTCGATTTGCATAGGTGAATAGACAGAGAGACTGACAGACAGCCTTCCTTTAGTAGTATAGACATTCCTTTGTTTTGTCAATAATTTTGCAATGTATACTGTGGCAGTGGAGGCATGGTCAAGCATCAGTCTGTGAAGGAAAGGCAGAGTTAGGGAAGGTAAGTGGCAGAATCACTACACCTGATGGGAATTAACCTGTGTTTGTGTGTCTTCCCTAGTGACCGTGCCCTGTAAAGGAGAGGGAGAGCAGAGGAAGGGAGCTCTCCCCCAACCTGGATGCTTGTGTGCATGAGTGTGTGTGAGAGTGAATATAAAAGCTGAAAAGCTAAATAAACGAGTTTTTGAGAAGCCTGCCATGCTTCTGTGCTCCACCCACCTAGAACTCTTGCTACAGTGGTGCTGAAACCCAGGACTCGGAGTACGGAAGAGAACAGCCCCATGGAGTCCTCCCCCTTCAAGGACCTGGTCCATGCCCTCGCCACGATCCAACAGAGCCAGCACCAGGCGCTGGTCGCCCTCCGGAAGGAGCAAGAACAACGGTTCGAAGCCCTGGTGCTGGCACAGCAGGAAGATCGCCAGGCGTTCCAGCACCTGTTCGCGTTGGCGGGGTCCACCATCACCACCGACGTGGACCCTCCCCACCTCACCCTGACAAAGATGGGTCCGCAGGACGACCCCGAAGCCTTCCTCGCTCTTTTTGAGCAGGCAGCAGAGGCGTGGGGTTGGCCGGTGGAGCAGCGCGTGGCGCTCCTCCTCCCCCTGTTAACAGGCGAGGCGCAGCTGGCCGCGCTACAGCTCCCCACCGACAGCCGGCTGGTCTACGCCGACCTCTGCAGGGCTGTCCTCCAACGTGTGGGGCGCACACCGGAACAGCAGCGGCACTGCTTCCGCGCGCTGCGCTTGGAGGAGGTCGGCTGGCCATTGGCATTTGGCCAGCAGCTCCGGGACGCCTGCTGGTGGTGGCTGAGGGCTGACAACCACGACACCGAGGGAATCATTGACCTGGTGGTGCTGGAACAATTCGTCACCCGACTTCCGGGAGGAACTGCGGAGTGGGTCCAGTGCCATCGCCTGACGTTGCTGGATTGGGCCATCGAGCTGGCGGAGGACCATATGGCGGCTGTTCCGACAGCAGGACAGCGTGCGTCTTCTTCTCCCCTCTCTTCTCTCTTTCCCTCTCCCCCTGTCCTTCGTCCTCTCCCCGTTCCCCCACCGCGGAGGCGGGGGCTGGTTCCACCCCAGCCGGCTCGCCGCACCCGCGGTGCCCTACTGTTTCCTATTTCCATGTCTGTGTCTTCCCCCACTCACGTGAGTGAACTCCGGAACACCGGTGCAGAGAGAGAGCCTGGGCCGGTATGCTGGCGCTGCAGGGAGCTGGGGTACCTCCAGCATCAGTGCTCGGCAATGGAGGTGGGCGCAGTGGTCCGGATCCCTGATGTGCCAGAGACCGCCTTCGATCGGGCCGGAGCCTCCACGGGGTTCTCCCCATTCGAATTATTATACGGGAGTAAGCCGCGTGGCATTCTAGATGTGCTGCATGAAAATTGGGAGGAGGGACCTTCAACAAGTAAAAATGAAATTCAGTATGCTATCAACCTGTGCGCCAAACTCCACACCCTCACACACTTAACCCAGGAGAATTTGCGGCAGGCCCAAGAACATCAAGTCCATCTGTACGACAGGGGCACGCGCCTTAGGGAGTTCACACCGGGAGATAAAGTACTTGTGTTGTTGCCCACGTCGAGCTCCAAATTAATCGCCAGGTGGCAAGGACCCTTTGAGGTCACATGGCGAGTCGGGGACGTCGACTATGAGGTGAGGCGAACGGACAGGGGCGGGGCGTTACAGATTTACCACCTCAATATGTTAAAACTTTGGAGTGAGGAGGTCCCCGTGGCACTGGTGTCGGTGGTTCCAGAGAAGGAGGAGCTGGGGCCGGAGGTTCAAAAAGGAAAATTGACATCGCCCACGGCTCTGGTCCCCTGTGGAGCCCACCTCTTCCCCGACCCAACTCACGGAGGTCGCCCAGTTGCAAACAGAATTTTCTGACGTGTTCTCGCCCCTGCCCGGCCGCACCCACCTCATAGAACACCACATTGAGACGCCCCTGGGGGTAGTAGTGTGCAGCTGCCCTTACAGACTGCCCAAACACAAAAAAAAGGTGGTTCAGGAAGAACTCGAGGCCATGCCTGAAATTGGCATCGTTGAGGAGTCCCACAGTGACTGGAGCAGCCCGGTGGTCTTGGTGCCCAAGGTCAATGGGTCAGTCCGGTTCTGTATGGACTATAGAAAAGTCAACGCGGTGTCTAAATTCGATGCATACCCAATGCCTCATATTGACGAGTTGCTCGATCGACTAGGCACGGCTCGTTTTTATTCGACACTGGATTTGACAAAGGGATATTGGCAGATCCCCTTGACTCCGCTATCCCGAGAGAAAACGGCCTTTTCCACACCATTTGGCTTACACCAGTTTGTCACACTTCCTTTTGGGCTGTTTGGGGCGCCCGCTACGTTCCAGCGGTTTATGGATAGGGTCCTCCGCCCCCACGCCACCTATGCGGCTGCATACCTAGATGACCTCATTATTTACAGTAATGACTGGCCGCGGCACCTAAAACACCTGAGGGCCGTCCTTGGGTCGCTGAGGCGAGAGGGTCTCACAGTTAACCCGAAGAAGTGTGCAATTGGGCGGGTGGAAGTACGGTATCTGGGCTTCCACTTGGGCAATGGGCAGGTGCGTCCCCAAATCAACAAGACAGCAGCGATTGCGGCCTGCCGGAGGCCCAAGACCAAAAAGGGGTTGAGACAGTTCCTGGGGCTGGCTGGCTACTATCGTAGGTTTATACCTAATTATTCGGAAGTCACCAGCCTGCTGACTGATCTCACTAAAAAGGGGGCACCAGATCCGGTCCAGTGGACGGAGCAATGCCAGTGGGCTTTCTCTGAGGTAAAGGCTGCACTGTGTGGGAGGGCCACTATTACACTCCCCTGACTTCACTCTCCCCTTTGTTTTGCAGACAGATGCGTCGGACAGGGGGCTGGGGGCTGTTCTGTCCCAGGAGGTGGAGGGAGAGGACTGTCCAGTGCTGTACATCAGCCGGAAGCTGTCGGTGCGCGAGGGCCACTACAGCACAATAGAAAAGGAGTGCCTCGCCATCAAGTGGGCGGTCCTCGCCCTCCGCTACTACCTGCTGGGGTGCCCTTTCACCCTCTGTTCAGACCACACACCCCTGCAGTGGCTCCACCGCATGAAGGATGCCAATGCGCGGATCACCCGTTGGTATCTGGCACTCCAGCCATTTAAGTTCGAGGTGGTCCACAGGCCGGGGGCACAGATGGGCGTGGCGGACTTCCTCTCCCGTCGGGGGGGGAGTCGGCTTCAGGCCAGATGGCTCCCTGGCCTAAGTCGGGCGGTGGGGGTATGTGGCAGTGGGGGCGTGGTCAAGCGTCAGTCTGTGAAGGGAGGGCAGAGTTAGGGAAGGTAAGTGGCAGAATCACTACACCTGATGGGAATTAACCTGTGTTTGTGTGTCTTCCCCAGTGACCGTGCCCTATAAAGGAGAGGGAGAGCAGAGGAAGGGAGCTCTCCCCCAACCTGGATGCTTGTGTGCATGTGTGAGAGTGAATATAAAAGCTGAAAAGCTAAATAAATGAGTTTTTGAGAACTCAGTTCTGGCCTGCCGTGCTTCTGTGGTCCACCCACCTAGAACTCTTGCTACATATACTTTTACCAAAAGTGGGTGGCATGGTGGTGTAGTGGTTAGCACTGTCACCTCACAGCAAGAAGATTCTGGGTTCGAGCCTGTGGCCAACAGGGGCCTTTCTGTGTGGAGTTTGCATGTTCTCCCCGTGTCTGTGTGGGTTTCCTCCGGGTGCTCTGGTTTCCCCCACAGTCCAAAGACTATCACGTTAGGATAATTGGTGGCTCTAAATTGACCGTAGGTGTGAATGAGTGTGAATGGTTGTTTGTCTCTATGTGTCAGCCCTGTGATGATCTGGCGACTTGTCCAGGGTGTACCCCGCCTCTCTCCCATAGTCAGCTGGGATAGGCTCCAGCTTGCCTGCGACCCTGCACAGGATAAGCAGTTACGGATAATGGATGGATGGTAAATCATTGTAACTTTGAATCATTTTATATAAGGTTTAATTAATTAAATAATTTTCACCCATTCTTTCGAAGGGTACCAATAATTCTGGAGTTGATTGTAATGTAACTAATTCTCAGGTGTTTGATAAAGGAGCAGATTGCAGCATAGGTTTGTGACTTTAAATGGGTGTCAAACAACACAACATTGTTCAATACAAATATCGGTACAGTACAGGCAGATGTGCTTTTTTTTTTTTTAAACATGAAATCTGTTCTTTCTGTCAGGACAGAACTCTGATTCAGCAAAATTCAAGCAGTGCTCACCTTGATCCATCATCTTGTGTGCATTGTATCCATGTCATCTCAAAGACCTTAAAAGAATGCATCCATACAATAACGAGTCACTACCTCGTTACAGAAACAGTTCTGCTAGACGAAGCATTGTTCATAGGCGATTGATTCACTGTTATTTCAGTTTAGAACAATAGATGGTGCTGAATGATCTCTCGTCTCACTTGCCATAGGAAAGCATGATATGAAGTCCCAGTTAATCTCAAGGGAACCTTCTTTTCCGCTCTACTTCTCTCTGAAAGCACTACATCTAAAAAAAAGTTCTCATGAATGTGTCTGGAGTGTGCTTGGGGAGCACTGTGAGTGGAATTTCCTATATTTTGAAGGAGTGTCATGCTGACATCAACGCCTCAATGATGCATTGTGATCCAGTTTCCTCAGAGGATGCAGTCTAGTTGAGAAACATTCCTCTTATCGTGTATGTCTTTTGTTAGAAGCACCTGAAAAATGAGATACTTTTTGAGGAAACGGTCAGAGGAAATGATAAGAATAATAAAAGACATTATTGGGCGGCGAAGTGCTGCCTCACAGCTTCCAAAAATATGACAGGAGGTCGATTAGTAATGCTAAATTACTCCTTGGTGTGAAGGAGCGTGATTGTTTGTGCATGGTACCTTGGTGTTCCATCCTGGGTGTATTCCTGCTTCATGCCAAGTATTCCTGGGACCAGGATAAAGTGCTTCCTCAAGATGAATGAATGAATTATTATTCAAGGCGATGAGCTCATGCTATCATGTGTTGTCTGGCGTCGTCCACATTTCACGAAAATTGCTTCTTCTCTCTCAATTCTTCACTCAATTCTTTTTGGCAGGAAGGTAGGTCTGCCTGGGGTGTATATGGCTTCTACCCATATTTGCATAATTGCAATTAATAATGAGGATATGGAGTAATTAAGCCCTAACAAGCAGTTTTCCACACAAATCACTTCTTCTCCCTCAATTCTTCACTGATTTTGATTCTTTCTCACATGAAGGTAGGGGTCGCTAGGGTGCATATAACTTCTACCCAGATTTGCTTAATTACAATTACTAATGAAGTTATGGACTAATTAAGCCTTAATGAGTAGTTCAACAAAAATTGCTTTTTCTCGGTTAATTCCTTGCCGTTTTGGATTCTTTCTGAAGCACAGGGCCTCCACTAACAACTATAAATTTACTAGACGGGGCCGGAGTGAACTACATCAGCACTGATGGTCTCGTTACTTATACACTTTATACCGGTAGTTCTCCCTATGAGGCTTTATCTTACATGTCAGCAGGACATATTTTGCATTTATGAAGCCATATTAAGTATGACGCTGAAACGGTCATAGGGAAGCCCATGATGGGTAATGGTTAGAGAAGCAGCTTTGGGACCAAAAGGTTACTGGTTTGATTCCCTGGACCAGCAGGAATGGCTGAAGTGCCTCTGAGCAAGAAACCTGAATCCCAGGCTGCTCTGGGTATGTTGTACATCGCTCTGGGTAAGAGCGTCTGCTAAACGCCATTAATGTAATCTCTACAATCTAACATTTCTTATCAGATATATGCCAATAAAAGTTGTGTCAGATCTTTAAGTTAAATTTCAGTGCACAGCATATGGTTTTAAAACATGCCTTTTACAGTTCCCATTGGATCTGGAATGATTACAGTCCACAAAATTACAGCAGAGTTTCTAAAATCAATTCAAGCTGCTGTTGGAAGGCAAAACCAGCAAGATCTATGAATATATGCTGAAATGAGCAGTTTGCTTTTTTTATCCCTTAGTTATTTTTCTTTATCCATCCCACTTTATTTTTTTGTGTAGGTTGTGCATTATTCAAATATACCTTGTCAGTATATTATAATGGAGTATGTTTTGATAATATTTACATTTATACCACAGAACCATCGGCCTCTCGAACCTGATTGATCAGAAGTTTTTGATTAATCATCACCTTTGACTGCAGCTCCAGCTATAGCCGAGTTCAAATCACAGGTTGATATTAATGTGCTAATTTGCTGTCAGGCTGCATCACACCACCCTGTCATTCATTATTTTTTTTTATTAGAGCACACCTCCAAGTGTTTTATTTCTTAGATATTGTATTATGTAATAAAATGTTAATGGTTTTCCTATATTTTATCGATATGCATTTTCACTTGTGGCTTCAAGGCATTTCTGGAAATGAGATAAAATGCATCTGGTTTTCTAGAATCAAGAATAATAAATAGCAATTCTAGGTATTTTGGTGAAATCAGCGTGCTCAAGTTCAATTACAACATATCACCACAAAGAAGCAAAAAAAAAAAAAAACGTTGCAGATTGCAAAGTTGTAAAAAAAAGAGAGAAAAGGAAACAATGTTTTTGTGGCTACTTCCTCAGAGAGGTGAAGTGAGGCAGTAGCCACTATGTCCTCGTGATGTAAGAATGAGTGTAACAATAGCGAAACTTCATAACCAATCAGCACTTATCCTGATCAAGTTCGATTACCCGTTCTACTTCTTGATCAACTTCAGAACCAATCAGAACCAGAAATGAAATAAGAGAAACCTCGTTATAACTTCGTAGTGTCGGAAGATAATCGGCAGATAAAAAGATAAACGAAATTCACCTCATGGTTCGCCAAGGCTACCGATTTGATATCAAGTAAGTGGTGTTTATTTAAAAAAAATTTACCTTGTAGTGGACATCTATTATGGACATAATTCACCATACCATGTCTTGCTGGCAACGCTGTTTTTTTACTCTGTTCTGATGCCTTGTTTGCCTTGCTGAGCTAAGTTGGCATTTTCCTCTGATCTGATGTGCGTTCCGCACGACATGTTTAATGTGTTACCTTGTTAGAGTATTAGCGACGCGGCCCCTTTAAGGATGCCCACTCGGTTTGTTTATCTGATGGGGAGCGCCATCTTGTTTTTTTTCTTCCTTGAGTGTTTCAATAAACGACACGCCATTGCGTTGTCAAAGCGAGAAATTGACTCTTCTTTTCTAATATTGCAATTTCCACACTGGTGACCCCGACGTGATGTCTGCTGGACGCATTCCAGAGACACACCGAACGACTTTGGCGACAAATGCTGTAACTTTATAGCTCCCGGAGTTCTGGGAGTCGTCGGCTTCTGCGTGGGTCGCGCAGACTGAGGCACAGTTTGCGCTGCATGAAATAACCGTGGACACCACAAAGTACTACTATGTAGTGTTGGCCCTCGGCAGCTCGACAGCGACAAGAGTGGTCAGTCTCCTGAAACCCCCCCCTGCTGTGGATAAGTATACTACACTCAAGGCTCACCTGTTAAAGACTTTTGAACTTTCTGATGCTGAGAGGGCTAGCCGGCTATTTTCTTTGCAAGGCTTGGGCAATAGCAAACCCTCTGAACTTACAGTGGTGCTTGAAAGTTTGTGAACCCTTTAGAATTTTCTATATTTCTGCATAAATATGACCTAAAACATCATCAGATTTTCACACAAGTCCTAAAAGTACAGTAGATAAAGAGAACCCAGTTAAACAAATGAGACAAAAATATTATACTTGGTCATTTATTTTTTGAGGAAAATGATCCAATATTACACATCTGTGAGTGGCAAAAGTATGTGAACCTTTGCTTTCAGTGTCTGGTGTGACCCCCTTGTGCAGCAATAACTGCAACTAAACGTTCCCGGTAACTGTTGATCAGTCCTGCACACCGGCTTGGAGGAATTTTAGCCCATTCCTCCATACAGAACAGCTTCAACTCTGGGATGTTGGTGGGTTTCCTCACATGAACTGCTCGCTTCAAGTCCTTCCACAACATTTCGATTGGATTAAAGTCAGGACTTTGACTTGGCCATTCCAAAACATTACCTTTACTCTTCTTTAACCATTCTTTGGTAGAATGACTTGTGTGCTTAGGGTCGTTGTCTTGCTGCATGACCCACCTTCTCTTGAGATTCAGTTCATGGACAGATGTCCTGACATTTTCCTTTAGAATTCACTGGTATAATTCAGAATTCATTGTTCCATCAATGATGGCAAGCCGTCCTGGCCCAGATGCAGCAAAACAGGCCCAAACCATGATACTACCACCACCATGTTTCACAGATGGGATAAGGTTCTTATGCTGGAATGCAGTGTTTTCCTTTCTCCAAACATAACGCTTCTCATTTAAACCAAAAAGTTCTATTTTGGTCTCATCTGTTCACAAAACATTTTTCCAATAGCTTTCTGGCTTGTCCACGTGATCTTTAGCAAACTGCAGATGAGCAGCAATGTTCTTTTTGGAGAGCAGTGGCTTTCTCCTTGCAATCCTTCCATGCACACCATTGTTGTTCAGTGCTCTCCTGATGGTGGACTCATGAACATTAACATTAGCCAATGTGAGAGAGGCCTTCAGTTGCTTAGAAGTTACCCTGGGGTCCTTTGTGACCTCGCCGACTATTACACGCCTTGCTCTTGGAGTGATCGTTGTTGGTCGACCACTCCTGGGGAGGGTAACAATGGTCTTGAATTTCCTCCATTTGTACACAATCTGTCTGACTGTGGATTGGTGGAGTCCAAACTCTTTAGAGATGGTTTTGTAACCTTTTCCAGTCTGATGAGCATCAGCAACGCTTTTTCTGAGGTCCTCAGAAATCTCTTTCGTTCGTGCCATGATACACTTCCAGAAACATGTGTTGTGAAGATCAGACTTTGATAGATCCCTGTTCTTTAAATAAAACAGGGTGCCCACTCACACCTGATTGTCATCCCATTGATTGAAAACGCTTGACTCTAATTTCACCTTCAAATTAACTGCTAATCCTAGAGGTTCACATACTTTTGCCACTCACAGATATGTAATATTGGATCATTTTCCTCAATAAATAAATGACCAAGTATAATATTTTTGTCTCATTTGTTTAACTGGGTTCTCTTTACTTTTAGGACTTGTGTGAAAGTCTGATGATGTTTTAGGTCATATTTATGCAGAAATATAGAAAATTCTAAAGGGTTCACAAACTTTCAAGCACCACTGTATGGACAGAATGTTGGATCTGCTTGGGGAGCACAGGCCTGGGTTCCTCTTCGTCCAGCTTTTCTTGCGTCAACTCCCTCCTCAGGTACGGGCTGCTTTAGCCAACACTTCCATCACTGACTGCCGCGCACTGGCAGAGGAGGCTGACAAGTTTTTTCTGGCTGTTCAACACCCCTGTATGACTGCTGCTGCGCTCAGCCCTGCTTATGCCGTTGCAACCGACCCGTCCCATGCCTGTCATGCCACCGCCCAGGGGCGATTCTAGCATCTGATCTTTGGGGGTGCTTAGCCCCCAGAGCTGACAGAGGCACATGGCTTGAACGACAGTGTTTCCACATTTATTCCGCATTTAGACTAGACTTAACTAGACAAGAAGACTAGACTAGACAAGACTAGATTTATGCAATGTTTTAACAGAAGCTGACCCAATAAACTATGATATCTACACATTTACAACCACTGACAAATATTTACGTTATATTTTTAACTAAACAAGACCTACTACTGCATTTGTAATGTTGGAGCTATTCATTTTGAACAGTGGTAATTGTTAATTACTGTACGCCCGGGCGCGACGGCTAGATCCAGCTAAGATGGCCATTGCCAGGGCTGAGTTTGACAGCATGGAACGCCTTGGCATCATCCACCGCTCCGACAGCCCGTGGGCTTCGCCCCTCCACATGGTTCCTAAGCCTACTGGCGGGTGGCGCCCCTGTGGTGATTACCGCAGACTTAACAACGCTACAACGCCAGACCGCTATCCAGTGCCTCAGATCCAGGATTTTTCAACATGCCTGGCAGGCAAGGTCATTTTTTCTAAGGTGGACCTCGTCCATGGATGCCACCAGGTTCCTGTCCATCCGCTTGATGTGCCCAAAACAGCAGTGATCACCCCTTTTAGACTGTTCGAGTTCTTGAGGATGCCTTTCGGCCTTAAAAACGCCACCCAGACCTTCCAGCGCCTCATGGACTCCGTACTGCGTGATCTGTCTTTTCTGTTTGTTTACCTGGATGACATCCTTTTGGCCAGCACTTCCAAAACCGAGCACCTGGCCCACCTGCGGATCCTTTTTGAGCGTCTCAGTCAGCACAGACTTATCATCAACCCAGCTAAGTGCCAGTTTGGTTTGACCACCATTGACTTCCTGGGTCATCGCGTCACCAAGGACGGGGCCGTGCCACTCCCGTCTAAGGTTGCCGCGATCTCAAACTTCCCACGGCCCGTCACGGTGCGGTCCCTGCAGGAGTTCCTGGGAATGGTGAACTTTTACCACCGCTTTATTCCCGGTGCTGCTGCAATCATGTGCCCCCTGCATGAAGCCTTGAAGGGGAAAGCACCGAAACACCTGGTGGATTGATCCTCGGAGAGAGAAAAAGCTTTCACGGCTGTAAAGGCTGCTTTGGCCAAAGCAACGATGCTGGCGCACCCATTGCCTGATGCACCTATTGCCATCACTACGGACACTTCAGACTATGCAGTTGGCAGAGTGCACGAGCAGTGGGTGGATGGTGCCTGGCAGCCACTCGCTTTCTTTAGCCGCCAGCTACACCGCCTGAATGTAAATACAGCACTTTTGACCGGGAGCTGCTGGCACTCCACCTGGCCATCTGACACTTCCATTCACTGCTGGAGGGGCGACAGTTTACAGCTTTTGTCGACCATAAACCCCTTACGTTTGCCATGGCTAAGGTGTCTGAGCCGTGGTCTGCCCGCCAACAGCGTCAACTCTCTTTCATCTCCGAGTTTACCATGGACATACAACATGTTGCAGGCAAAACCAACCTTGTGGCTGACTGCCTCTCTCGCGCCACTGTGGGAGCCGTCCACCTGGGGCTTGACTATGCCCACGTGGCAGCCGATCAGGCCACTGACCCCGATGTGCTGGCACTCAGGACAGCTGCCACTGGACTGCAGTTATCGGAGATTGCTTTTGGTGATGGTGGCAATATACTGCTTTGCGACGTTTCCACTGGGCAGCTGCGGCCCATCGTGCCCACGGCATGGAGACGACGAGTTTTTGATGCTGTGCACAGCCTTTCCCACCCAGGTAGAAAGCCATCTCAGAGGTTGGTGGCAGCAAAGTTTGTCTGGCATGGCCTCAAGAAGGATGTGCGGGACTGGGCAGAATCGTGCATGGAGTGTCTGCGCTCAAAAATTCACCGTCACACAAAAGCTCCCTTGGCACATTTCCCAGTGCCAGAGCGAAGGTTCGACCATGTCAACGTCGATCTGGTGGGACCCCTCCCCTCCTCCTGGGGCTTCACTTACCTCCTCTCCATGGTTGATAGGACCACACGTTGGCCGGAGGCTGTCCCATTGACATCAGGGACGACTGCTGAAATGGCTCGAGCGTTCATCGGGACCTGGGTTGCCCGGTTTGGTACCCCATCTGATCTGTCTTCGGACCGGGGCTCACAGTTCACTTCCGAGCTCTGGAACGCCATTGCAAACAGCCTGGGTGTGAAACTCCACTGTACCACTGCCTATCACCCCCAGGCTAATGGGCTTTGTGAGCGTTTTCATCGGGCTATGAAGGCCTCTCTTCGGGCCAGCCTCAAGGATGGTGGCTGGGTTGACCGGCTCCCTTGGGTCATGCTAGGCCTGAGGACTGCCCCTAAGGAGGATCTACAGGCCTCATCAGCGGAGCTGGTGTATGGCCAGCCATTGCAGGTTCCAGGGGATTTCTTTCCAGACTCTTCTACTCTCTGGTCTTCGGGCCAGCAGCGGGCGGTGTTTCAGGATAAGGCGAGGCTTTTTGCACCTGTCCGTACTTCACGCCACAGCCTCCCGCAATCCTACACTCCTCCGAGTCTGCCATCAGCGGAATATGTCTTCATTCGTCATGATGCACACCGGGGCCCACTACAGCCACCTTACGACGGGCCGTTCCGCGTGCTAGAAAGTGGGGAAAAGCACTTTGTGGTGGACTTTGGCGGTAAGGCAGAACGTGTTTCGGTGGACCGCCTTAAGCCAGCTCATCTGGATGTGGACAGACCTGTGGGGCTCGCTCAGCCTCCAAAATGAGGGCATCCTCCGATTCGGCCCCAGCCCCCGAGTGTGGCACCTAGGGTATCCCCACACCACCATCGTTCCTCCCACCTCAATGCCTCGGAGACGCCACCACGCGGGGGTTCCTCAACCCATGTTCCAGTGCAGAGGAGTCATTATGGCCAGATTGTTCGCCCACCTCCTCACTGACTTTCATTTGTTTCTGTGTTATGGCGAATTCTGGGGGGACGTATGTAGTGGACATCTATTATGGACATAATTCACCATACCATGTCTTGCTTGCAACATTGGTTTTTTACTCTGTTCTGATGCCTTGTTTGCCTTGCTCAGCTAAGTTGGCATTTTCCTCTGATCTGATGTGCGTTCCGCACGACATGTTTAATGCGTTACCTTGTTAGAGTATTAGTGACGCGGCCCCTTTAAGGATGCCGACTCAGTTTGTTTATCTGATGGGGAGCGCCATCTTGGTTTTTTTTCTTCCTTGAGTGTTTCGATAAATGACACGCCGTTGCGTTGTCAAAGTGAGAAATTGACTCTTCTTTTCTAATATCGCAATTTCCACAACCTTTTGATTATCACAGCTTTGGTTTGGTCCTTCTGAAAGGTCAAATCAAAGGTTTTGTAATTATTTATTTATTTATTTATTTTTAGCTTTTGGGCAGATGTATTGAAAAGCCAATATCAAACTTCTGATATTCGCTTTAATTTTTTAAATTTATTTTATTTTAGTCTTTACACTACACTTATGAAACAAAATGTGCTCATTCGTACTAAATAATGCTTCTAAGACAATTCATGAACAAGTGCTTTTTTACTATTTTGAAAATAGATCTAGTTTACAGCACTGTATTTTGAACAAAACACAGTAAATAAAATTGATAACCAAAATACTACAAGCCCTGATGCTGCTCACAGCTTGGTGATGCTTGGAAGAGATGAGGCGAGTATAACTGATGATGACATGTATATATGCGATATTTACTGTATGGCCATGATATCAGTAGACAATTTTATTTTTAAGCAGTAGCCACATGTACCCATAGGGTACCTATTTTTATATTATGTTCCCTGGCCAAAATAGTTGCTAAAATAAAAAGAAAATGTAAAAAATCTGATATATATGTCCTGTCAAAAGGTTTTCAACACCGAACATTTTAATATAGTATAACCACTATCACCAGAACAAAATGATACAGAATGGCAATTAAAATAATATATGGAAACCTCTTCTGGAACTTATTAACTCAGATCATAAAGAGTGTTTTATTAAAGGCAGCCTGCACATTTAGGGTGAAGATTTTTTGCCTACTGATTAATGACTCATAGACATCACTAAGCATCTTGTTTGTTTCAATAAAACACACAGTTGAAGATTTCTTACTTCACTAAACATTTAATTAGAAATATTTCTTGATGAGAACATGTGAACAAGAATGATATATATTTATTCTATCCGCATACATTGTATATGAGCAATCGCATCCTCTGATTGGCTACTCTACGACAAGGCTATCAGCTCATATAGAGAGCGTGCACGTGACGTCACGAGGTCACGTGATATTTGTTTATCTGCCATCTTGGACGGCAAGGCTGCGCATAGAACTTAGACGAACCCGTTCTAATTATCAAGTGTGTGGGAGTAGATCTTTCGAGAATGGTTATATCTTGTTCAGCATTTGGTTGTACCAATAGACAGGGCCAAAAGGAGGGCCTGTCATTTTATAGATTCCCCGCAGACGAGGAGAGACGCGCAAAATGGGTGTCCGCTATGCGAAGAGAAAACTGGAACCCCAGTTCTACCAGCCGAATTTGTAGTGAACACTTCATGTCAGGTAGGCGTAATCTAATTCAATACTCCTAGTACATCTGTTAAGTTGATTTTCGGATTGAATGATAACTGCATACTTAGAAACTAGACAGTACAGTGTTTGTGGCCGTCAGTCCGCTTGATCTCTAACGTTTAAAATGGCTATGCCTAGCCCTACTACCCTGGCCTAGTCTATGACAATGTTTTATCTTTTTGGCTCATATATGCCTTTGAAAGGCCAATCCATAGTAGGGATGGCGAAAACTAAAAAAAAAATCTTGACCGACCACCGAGCCTCATTAGCCGGTTAAAGTCAGTTAACCTATGAGTTTAAACAGGGACGCAAATGGCGGATGCCGCCTTTTTCACAGTTGAATCGTGCAGATCCGATTTTTTTTTAGGGGGGGCGTTGGAGTGTCTGAATAATTTCATCAAAGTAAATTCTGTATTAAAATTACGAAATGAGCAAATGCCGTTACAGTCCATGAAACAGGAAGTATAAGTATGAGAAAAAAACAGTAAATCAGAAAGCAGCGCACATTTGCTCAGCTTCCGTGCAAACATGCACAGCTGATTTATTGTTTTTCAGACAAAAACATACATATTTACAACCCTGTCATTATCTGTAACTGAGTTTAGATTTCGAACATTCTTACGATAAAACGTCCTGCATAGTCTCTTTATGATAAACGTCTTAATGCCGCTTACCCGTGAGGTTATCAAGTAGACATTCTTCTTCGGAACCTTCCAGAGGTATAGTTGGGATGCCCATCCCGCAACAAAATATTTATAAGCTTCCAGGCTCTTGTAAGCTTTGAGGGCTTTGCCAGTGTAACACGATTAACAAGAAAATTGTAAATGTCGTGGTAGGCCAGATCGGGCAAATCGCCGGCACCGCAGCTCCGAATTTCCCTGAACAAGGATTGCGGCAAGTTGTACGGATCTGCAATCCCCAACCTGGAACACTTTTCCACATAACGCTGCCTCACGTCACCTTCAAGATGCTGAACAAACTTGGACAAGTAATCGCGCGATGTAGATGGGGTATTTTTCGAATTTTCTTGGGGATTACTCCCTGGATCCATTACGCTCGCGCAAGGTAAACAATCCTGATGCCGTCCAATATGGCGGAGTACACACGTGCGGGTCACGTGACTGCATATCCTCTATACCATGAGTAGAGAAAAACAAAATGGCGGAGCGCAGTAAGTCAGATATATCACTTAGTTATCAAGTGTTTAAAAGAAACAGAAATAGCTAAAAGAAAATGGCTGTCCCCCCCCCCCCCCCCAATATCTCCTGTTCCACACTCCAGCCCAATTGGTGGCAGTAATGCAGCTTTAAGTCAGTTTGCCAACCGCCAAAAAACCCTAAAGAAGAAGAAGAAACTGGCGGAGCGTGTTACTGAACCAACTGAGGACGAAATAAAAACTCTACTCCAAAACAAAACCCCAGAAAATAAAAAAGCAACAAAATATGGAATCAAAGTATTTGATGGTAAGAACATATCTTTTTTTTATTTTTCAAGAATTATTATAGCATTTTTCACAAATTGCTCCTGTCATTTTGCCAGTTTGTTTACATTCTAAGCAGAAATTATTTTGTCAGACATTTTGGATGAAGTTTTTATTGATCAAATTTGCAAAAAATAAAAATGCTCTGTTTCTAAAAATCCAGTGAATGTGGATAGAATAAAAGTTATTCCACTCAATCTCATCATACATGGATTATAGACAACTCAGTGCTATACGCCTCGTTGGCTATCAGCTCATGTACAAATCAATTTCGTGGAATAACTATTAAATATATAGAAGATATTACATGGCTGCGTGAAGATACAGTGATGCTTGAAAGTTTGTGAACCCTTTAGAATTTTCTATATTTCTACATAAATATGACCTAAAACATCATCAGATTTTCACACAAGTCCTAAAAGTAGATAAAGAGAACCCAGTTAAACAAATGAGACAAAAATATTATACTTGGTCATTTATTTATTGAGGAAAATGACCCAATATTACATATCTGTGAGTGGCAAAAGTATGTGAACCTTTGCTTTCAGTATCTGGTGTGACCCCCTTGTGCAGCAATAACTGCAACTAAACGTTTGCGGTAACTGTTGATCAGTCCTGCACACCAGCTTGGAGGAATTTTAGCCCATTCCTCCGTACAGAACAGCTTCAACTCTGGGATGTTGGTGGGTTTCCTCACATGAACTGCTCGCTTCAAGTCCTTCCACAACATTTCGATTGAATTAAGGTCAGGACTTTGATTTGGCCATTCCAAAACATTAACTTTATTCTTCTTTAATCATTCTTTGGTAGAACAACTTGTGTGTTTAGGGTCGTTGTCTTGCTGCATGACCCACCTTCTCTTGAGATTCAGTTCATGGACAGATGTCCTGACATTTTCCTTTAGAATTCGCTGGTATAATTCAGAATTCATTGTTCCATCAATGATGGCAAGCCGTCCTGGCCCAGATGCAGCAAAATAGGCCCAAACCATGATACTCCCACCACCATGTTTCACAGTTGGGATAAGGTTCTTATGCTGGAATGCAGTGTTTTCCTTTCTCCAAACATAACGCTCCTCATTTAAACCAAAAAGTTCTATTTTGGTCTCATCCGTCCACAAAACATTTTTCCAATAGCCTTCTGGCTTGTCCACGTGATCTTTAGCAAACTGCAGACAAGCAGCGATGTTCTTTTTGGAGAGCAGTGGCTTTCTCCTTGCAACCCTGCCATGCACAAACCATTGTTGTTCAGTGTTCTCCTGATGGTGGACTCATGAACATTAACATTAGCCAATGTGAGAGAGGCCTTCAGTTACTTAGAAGTTACCCTGGGGTCCTTTGTGACCTCGCTGACTATTACATGCCTTGCTCTTGGAATGATCTTTGTTAGTCGACCACTCCTGGGGAGGGTAACAATGGTCTTGAATTTCCTCCATTTGTACACAATCTGTCTGACTGTGGATTGGTGGAGTCCAAACTCTTTAGAGATGGTTTTGTAACCTTTTCCAGCCTGATGAGCATCAACAACGCTTTTTCGGAGAGCCTCAGAAATCTCCTTTGTTCGTGCCATGATACACTTCCACAAACATGTTGTGAAGATCAGACTTTGATAGATCCCTGTTCTTTAAATAAAACAGGGTGCCCACTCACACCTGATTGTCATCCCATTGATTGAAAACACCTGACTCTAATTTCACCTTCAAATGAACTGCTAATCCTAGAGGTTCACATACTTTTGCCACTCACAGATATGCAATATTGGATCATTTTCCTCAATAAATGACCAAGTATAATATTTTTTATCTCATTTGTTTAACTGGGTTCTCTTTATCTACTTTTAGGACTTCTGTGAAAATCTGATGATGTTTTAGGTCATATTTATGCAGAAATATAGAAGAAAATTCTAAAGGGTTCACAAACTTTCAAGCACCACTGTATACCCGTAAGTGCTCTTTTTGGTTATTTAATGCGGTATAGCATTCAGTGACACTTTTCATAAAGCGTATAACACAGAGTAAAACCCGAGTACAGGGTTTATTTTGCAGAAGCACAAAAACAGATCCAAGAACCAAAAATAAAATGGCAGGCAAGGGTCAAAAACAGGGGCAAACTGAGCAATGGAAAGAATTCAAAGATGGTGAAGATATCCAGTGAAAGCAAGTCAAAACTCTGTTGCCATATAAAGAGAAAAGCAAGGCTCAGACAAAAACTAAACTGTGCAATAAGGTTAAGGATGTTTTTATTGCCATTCCAGAACATGTTGTACATCAAAGAGAACAAAATGAAGGTTTAAGTTCCGCTAATAGCAATAATAAAATCAAGATGAAAGCACACAATAAAACACCGTTCAAATAAAAATAATGTAATTAAATGTAATTAAAAATCATTACAGCAGTCCTAGAGACTATGGGCACTAACCTACCGTAGATAGAGGAGTCTACATCAGGATTCAATCCGGAGGCAAACTCTTCAATCTTGCCAGACTCAAGTCCTCAACCAAAACTCCGGCAAATTTGCGCGCGAGAACTGCTGTACGCAGACGACTCTGCATTTGTAGCAACAAATTTGGATGATAGCAGGAAATCGTTGATTGCTTTGCTACAGCTGCAACCCTCTTTGGATTGAAAATCAATGCCACAAAAACAGAACTCCTGTACCAACCTTCACCTGAGCCACAGGCAATGTCAAACAGCATTGTTTTGGTCAATGGAACGCCTCTTAGGAGTTCTGAGAGTGAGTTTCATCTGCTTCGGCAGTGCAGTTACCAACACAAACTCATCAGACTTGGAGGTAGACTGCCAGATTCAAGCTGCCACCAAAGCCTTTGGTGCATTACAAAAGCAGCTATGGTCTCACCATGACATCAAGAGAACCACCAAGTTGAAAGTATACAACGCCGCAGTCTTACCATCTGTTTTATGCCACCAAATGCATGAGGGTGCACGATGCTCTACCGTAAACACTTCAAGACACTGACCAGGCTACAACTCTGACACCTGTGTCAAATCCTCAAAATAAGATGACAGGACAAGGTCCCTGATGTAGAAGTCCTCAGGCGAGCCAAAACAGTAAGCGTGGAAGCCCTTATTATCACAGCCTCCCAGCTTCATTGGGCTGGACACAGCTGGCGCATGGCTGACACACGACTACCCAAAGCTGTTTTCTACAGAGAACTGAGCCGAGGAAAGAGGAGACAAGGAGGACAGAAACTGAGGTACAAAGACGTCTTGAAGAGGAACATGAAAAATGCTGGAGTTATCGATCAGACGTGGGAAAGGGACACCTTAGATAGAGCAACATTGCGAAGCATAGTTAAAAGCTCAGTGTCCGCAATTGAAGACAAGTGTCAGAGGAAGTATACGAGGGCTCACGAAACCAGACATTCCATAGAAGCTCAACCAGGCCATTCATGCCACCGCTGCAGATGACTCTGTCACTCTGGTGTGGGCCTCGCAGCCCATCTGCGTTTCTGCGCATCCTATCATCGCTAGTAATGGACAGCCGACGATGAGATAAAAATAAGTAAATATAGACATATAAGTATAAAGTGAGTTGAGTGTGAGGATAGGAATAAGACTGTAAAAGATAAACAAGATACTAGAAGATAAACAAGGTGGTCAAGTGGGCCTGGAGCCCATCAACTTCTATTACTTTAAACACAATTACCAAATACTGCAGAAGTTGAACATGTCAGTAAGCAAGTGGAAGCCCTTATTATCACAGCCTCCCAGCTTCGTTGGGCTGGACACAGCCGGCGCATGCCTGACACACGACTACCCAAAGCTGTTTTCTACAGAGAACTGAGCCGAGGAAAGAGAAGACAAGGAGGACAGAAACTGAGGTACAAAGACGTTTTGAAGAGGAACATGAAGAATGCTGGAGTTATTGATCAGACGTGGGAAAGGGACACCTTGGATAGAGCAACATGGAGAAGCATAGTTAAAAGCTCAGTGTCCGCAATTGAAGACAAGTGTCAGAGGGAGTATACAAGGGCTCACGAAACCAGACATTCCATAGAAGCTCAACCAGGCCATTCATGCCACTGCTGCAGACGACTCTGTCACTCTGGTGTGGGCCTTGCAGCCCATCTGCGTTTCTGCACATCCTAATGAAGCGGTCATCATCGCTAGTGATGGACATCCGACGATGAGATAAAAATAAGTAAATATAGACATATAAGTATAAAGTGAGTTGAGTGTGAGGATAGGAATGAGACTATAAAAGATAAACAAGATACTAGAAGATAAACAGGTGGTCAAGTGGGCCTAGATTGCACCATCAACTTCTGTTACTTTAAACACAATTACCAAATACTGCAGAAGTTGAACATGTCAGAGGATAGATACAAGTTTTAACAAGATACTAGAAGATAAACAGGTGGTCAAGTGGGCCTAGATTGCACCATCAACTTCTGTTACTTTAAACACAATTACCAAATACTGCAGAAGTTGAACATGTCAGAGGATAGATACAAGTTTTAACAAGATACTAGAAGATAAACAGGTGGTCAAGTGGGCCTAGATTGCACCATCAACTTCTGTTACTTTAAACACAATTACCAAATACTGCAGAAGTTGAACATGTCAGAGGATAGATACAAGTTTTAACAAGATACTAGAAGATAAACAGGTGGTCAAGTGGGCCTAGATTGCACCATCAACTTCTGTTACTTTAAACACAATTACCAAATACTGCAGAAGTTGAACATGTCAGAGGATAGATACAAGTTTTAACAAGATACTAGAAGATAAACAGGTGGTCAAGTGGGCCTAGATTGCACCATCAACTTCTGTTACTTTAAACACAATTACCAAATACTGCAGAAGTTGAACATGTCAGAGGATAGATACAAGTTATAACTAAGACGATGTTAAAACTGTGCTACTTTGAGTCCATACTTTTCAATGTAGTCACCATTTAGATTCATTCATCCATCCATCCATTATCTGTAGCCGCTTATCCTGTGCAGGGTCACAGACAAGCCGGAGCCTACCCCAGCTGACTATGGGCGAGAGGCAGGGTACACCCTGGACAAGTTGCCAGGTCATCACAAGGCTGACACATAGAGACACACAACCGTTCACACCTATGGTCAATTTAGAGCCACCAATTATCCTAACCTGCATGTCTTTGGACTGTGGGGGAAATCGGAGCACCTGGAGGAAACCCACGCAGACATGGGGAGAACATGCAAACTTCACAGTCAGTCGCTGGGTTCGAACCCAGGACCTTCTTGCTGTGAGGCGACAGTGCTAACCACTACACCACCGTGCTGCCCCCCATTTAGATTCAAAATAGACTTAAAAATAAAACTTAACATTCTTCTGGTGGAAACTGACAAATTAGACGTGGCATTCACCCCAGGAGGTCTTAGCCATCACTGTTGGGAGGGAGGATCGTCGAGAAGTTTCCTCCATAGCTAGAGTTTGGGAGATCACTGCTGGAGCCCAAAATGTGTGGTCTTGTACAGGGTGGAGATTCCTGGAGGCCCCACAGACACAGAAGACGAGCTTGAATTCTTGGAAACCCCAAAACATACAATTTGATGAGTACTGTAAAAATCTTGCTGAGTCGATTTTTGAAATATTTGGCTCACCTGAAGATGAAATGAAGTAGCGTAGATACAACATAAAGGAATGAGTTGATGAGACCATTTATTAATATAATTTTTTTATATCTCAATGTCAAGTCTATAAGTTTGTCTGTCATAAACAGAGATTCTGATTACTTGTAAATAAATGCAGCATGCTGTAGTCTTGAATATGGGTCATGAAATCTGCAACTTCAATACAATGTCCTGGATTTAATTTACATGTAAGTTCCAGTAGGGGAAATGTCCATGAGATGTTAAGTGGCAAAAATGACATAAAACCAAAACAAATAAAAAAACCAAAAACCTGAACAATAACCAAAAAACTGGTGGAGCTTTAAAGCAGCATGGGGGTTTGAGGGACCCCAGAGCTCCTCCTTGTGCAGATGTGCTGGCTGCTCCATCCAATCTGCTCTGGTTCATGGGTAACCTCCGAACCACATGTAATTATATTGTCCACGGCTTGACATCGTCTCAACAGTGGTCATTTATAAAAAGCTCTTTAAGGTGGGGCTGAGTCTAAATTTGCTGTGAGGGCATAAATCTGGTTTTATAAGAGGACACAGAGTTGATCTTTTTGTTATTCTAGAACATATCATCCATTCATTTCTTCAGTAACCACTTTACCCTGGTCACAGTTGCAGGAGATCAAGAACACTGGAGATCCTGGGAACATTGAGTGTGAGGCAGGAATACACCCTGGATGGATCACTGGTTTATATCAGGACACTGTGCATACACATATTCACAACTAGGGGTATTTTAGAATCACCAGCCCACCTACAGTCATGTTTTTGGAAGATGGGAGGAAACTGGAGAAGCCACGAGAACCAACATGGACATAGGGAGAACATAGTCACCTGTGCTTTGGACTGTGTCTCAAGTATTTTACAAAAATAAAATACATAAAAGCACTTTGCTTTTCTTCAGCAGAAACCCCAACACCAATTTGTAGATGGGTCAAGATGCAAAAAAAAGAATAAATAATAGTTCGAAACCCAGTCCACATTTTATTCCTTCATCTCCCAGTACACCTGATCTCAGGTGTGTTCCAGTGCTAGCTCAACAGAAACGTGGACTGGCTGGAGTGCACTGTACTGAGAAACTATGATGAGTGTTTTGAAAGCCAATTATTTTCTTCAAGGCAAGAACATGTTCCTGGAAAAGAACGCCCTCTTGTGGTAGATATACAGTATCTGTCTGTCCTTTTAATGGAGAGCATGTTTCAATTAATATTTAAAGCGAAACGGCCTTTCAAATTCATAAAATCGGTGAAATTTAGTTCCCTCTGAAATTTGGTCATTGTGATATATGTTTGTGGCAGCGGGGGCGTGGCTGAGCATCAGTTTGGGAATGGAGGGCGGAGTTGGGGAAGGTAAGTGGCCAAATTGCTACACCTGTCGTCAATTAATGTGTGTCTGTCTCTTGCAGTGACAGCAGAGTATAAAAGGAGTAGGAGAGCAGAGGAGTGTTGGTTGGGACCAGAACACATCTACAGTGGTGCTTAAAAGTTTGTGAACCCTTGAGAATTTTCTATATTTCTGCATAAATATGACCTAAAACATCATCAGATTTTCACACAAGTCCTAAAAGTAGATAAAGAGAACCCAGTTAAACAAATGAGACAAAAATATTATACTTGGTCATTTATTTATTGAGGAAAATGATCCAATATTACATATCTGTGACTGGCAAAAGTATGTGAACCTCTAGGATTAGCAGTTAATTTGAAGGTGAAATTAGAGTCAGGTGTTTTCAATCAATGGGATGACAATCAGGTGTGAGTGGGCACCCTGTTTTATTTAAAGAACAGGGATCTATCAAAGTCTGATCTTCACAACACATGTTTGTGGAAGTGAATCATGGCACAAACAAAGGAGATTTCTGAGGACCTCAGAAAAAGCATTGTTGATGCTCATCAGGCTGGAAAAGGTTACAAAACCATCTCTAAAGAGTTTGGACTCCACCAATCCACAGTCAGACAGATTGTGTACAAATGGAGGAAATTCAAGACCATTGCTACCCTCATCAGGAGTGGTCGACCAACAAAGATCATTCCAAGAGTAAGGTGTGTAATAGTCGGCGAGGTCACAAAGGGCCCCAGGGTAACTTCTAAGCAACTGAAGGCCTCTCTCACATTGGCGAATGTTAATGTTCATGAGTCCACCATCAGGAGAACACTGAGCAACAATGGTGTGCATGGCAAGGTTGCAAGGAGAAAGCCACTACTCTCCAAAAAGAACATTGCTGCTCGTCTGCAGTTTGCTAAAGATCACGAAACTAAAGAAACTTTTTGGTTTAAATGAGAAGCGTTATGTTTGGAGAAAGGAAAACACTGCATTCCAGCATAAGAACCTTATCCCATCTGTGAAACATGGTGGTGGTAGTATCATGGTTTGGGCCTGTTTTGCTGCATCTGGGCCAGGATGGCTTGCCATCATTGATGGAACAATGAATTCTGAATTATACCAGTGAATTCTAAAGGAAAATGTCAGGACATCTGTCCATGAACTAAATCTCAAGAGAAAGTGGGTCATGCAGCAAGACAATGACCCTAAGCACACAAGTCATTCTACCTAAGAATGGTTAAAGAAGAATAAAGTTAATGTTTTGGAATGGCCAAGTCAAAGTCCTGAGCTTAATCCAATGGAAATGTTGTGGAAGGACCTGAAGCGAGCAGTTCATGTGAGGAAACCCACCAACATCCCAGAGTTGAAGCTGTTCTGTACGGAGGAATGGGCTAAAATTCCTCCAAGCCGGTGTGCAGGACTGATCAACAGTTACCGCAAACGTTTAGTTGCAGTTATTGCTGCACAAGGGGGTCACACCAGATACTGAAAGCAAAGGTTCACATACTTTTGCCACTCACAGATATGTAATATTGGATCATTTCCCTCAATAAATAAATGACCAAGTATAATATTTTTGTCTCATTTGTTTAACTGGGTTCTCTATATCTACTTTTAGGACTTGTGTGAAAATCTGATGATGTTTTAGGTCATATTTATGCAGAAATATAGAAAATTCTAAAGGGTTCACAAACTTTCAAGCGCCACTGTATGTATGTTTGTGTGTGTGTGTGTGTGTGTGTGTGTGGCTGTCCCTGTCGTTTTGCTGAAAAGCAAGGAAATAAAAGTGTGTTGAAGCACTAACAATCTGGCTGCCATACTTCTGTACTCCGCCGACATCAGGGCAGTTTCCACAGTGGTGCCAAAACCTGGGAGTGCAGAAGGGAGCCCATCCATGGAGTCTTCGCCCTTCAAAGATCTTGTTCATGCCCTCGCCACGGCACAGCTAACCCGAAAAAGTGTGCAATTTGGTGGGTGGAAGTACGGTATCTGGGTTTCCACTTGGGTCATGGGCAGGTGCGTCCCCAAATTAACAAGACTGCTGCAATTGCAGCCTGCCCGCGGCCCAAGACCAAAAAGGGGATGAGACAGTTCCTGGGGCTGGCTGGCTACTACCGTAGGTTCATACCTAATTATTCGGACGTCACCAGCCCGCTGACTGATCTCACTAAAAAGGGAGCACCAGATCCGGTCCAGTGGACAGCGCAATGCCAACAGGCTTTCTCTAGGGTAAAGGCTGCACTGTATGGGGAACCACTTTTACACTCCCCTGACTTTTCTCTCCCCTTTATTTTACAGACAGACTCATCGGACAGGGGGCTGGGGGCTGTTCTGTCCCAGAAGGTGGAGGGTGAGGAACGTCTGGTGCTGTACATTAGCCGTAAGTTGTCAATGTGTGAAAGCAAGTACAAGCACGATAGAGGAGTGCCTGGCTATCAAGTGTGCGGTCCTCGCCCTCCAGTACTACCTACTGGGACGCCCTTTCACCCTCTGTTTGGACCACACTCCCCTCCAATGGCTCCACCGTATGAAGGATGCCAACACGCGGATCACCCGTTGGTATCCTGCCCTCCAGCCATTCAAATTCGAGGTGGTCCACAGGCCGGGGGCACAGATGGTGATGGTGGAGTGGGGTCTGCTGCAGGCCGGATGGCTCCCCAGCCTGAGTTGGGCGGTGGGGGTATGTGGCAGCGGGGGCGTGGCCGAGCATTGGTTTGGGAACGGCGGGCGAAGTTGGGGAAGGTAAGTGGCCAAATTGCTACACCTGTTGTCAATTAATGTGTCTGTGTGTGTCTCTTGCAGTGATGGCAGGGTATAAAAGGAGTAGGAGAGCAGAGGAGTATTGGTTGGGACCAGAACACATCTGCGTGTCTGTCCTTGTCGTTTTGCTGAAAAGCAAGGAAATAAGTGTGTCAAAGCACTAACAATCCGCCTGCCGTGCTTCTGTACTCCGCCCACATCAGGGCAGCTTTCCACAATGTTTATTTCTATAATATCTCACAAAATATCAGGCCATTCTGTGGCTGGGAAGTTATTTAATTTGAGGGGATTCCCGGGCAAATAATGTGCATGAAATCGCTTGCTTTGTGCAGTCAGCAGACAGAAGAAGTCCGTGTGCACATGCGTAGGTTTACCTTCTTCTTCTTCTTTCGGGTTTTACGGCAGCTGGCATCCACAGTGTCGCATTACTGCCATCTACAGGTTTCCCTTTGAGCGTGCACTGACAGTTCCATCATTCTGTCACTAAACGAACAGCTGATCACACCGAGGTGCTCACTGAGGACGATATTTATTAGTTTGGTCCTGCGTTTCCTTTCCTTTGCAACATAACGTCTTTTCTTCACACTTTCCGTTACTGTAGTCGGTCTTTCACGTTTCATTCGCACACTCACGTCCTCCATTTTTCTCTCCTGTTTCAAATTGGTATCCCACGATGCCTTGCGCGAACAGGGAAAGCCCACCACGTGATGCATGACATAATATCTTGAATTGGGTCATGGTGAAGCAGGAAAAAAATAGCGCTAAATTCATTAATTGTTCTATTTAAAAAAAAAAACTAATAAAATTGGAAGTCTGTGATTCGAATTCAGTAGCTTTCGGTCCACTATACAAAAATAATTGGGTGTCAGGGAAAATTCTTTTTATGACCTACACTTGAAAAATCTGAAAGGCAGTCTACCTTTAATGCAAAATAATAATAATAATAATAATGTACTTTATAATAGGGGAGTCATCAACTGATCACATCCTTTTTGTTTTGTTTTTTGTTTTTTACACTTTCGTTATGGACTGACATCTATTTATTTATTTATTTATTTATTTATTTATCTATGCATGGACGATCTCACAGTGGAGAAGATTCTGGAAAAGATGGACCGCTTTTTCGGCTTCTCGTCAGTAGAGTTGTACAGCTTCGGGTCCAGAGAGTTGGAACTTTCCTTCTGCCCTTTTCTCAATTTCTGTAGAAAGAAAAATTGACAATGTCATTAATCATCCATAGAACATCCATCATAACAACATCAGACATCAGAACTAGCATATCTTCCAGACAATAAGTCACAATGAGACACACTGCCCTGAAATTCTGAAAAACAACCTTTTTTTTGTTTTTGTTGTACAAGTCACCTCAGTAATCCCTGCTTTCTCAAGATAACCTACTCTTGTAAAAAGATGTAACCTACTCTTGTAGGTGGATTAAAAAGTTCTTTCTTTTGCTATCATAGTGACATCAATACACATACAGAAATAATGTGTTTAATCCATAAGGCATGTAAGAAAATGTTGACGCGCAACTGGCTGTCCCTGTTCCAGTGCCAATGGGAGAATAAAAGAAAAAAACATTCACTAGCTTTACAGTGTCTTGCAAAAGTACCGTATTCATCCCCCTTGGTGTTTATCCTGTTTTGTTGCATTACAAGATGGAATTAAAATGGATTTTTGGAGGGTTTGCACCATTTGATTTACACAACATGCCGACCACTTTAAAGGTGCAAATTGTTTTATTGTGACACAAACAATAATTAAGATGAAAAAACAGAAATCTGGAGTGTTCACAGGTATTCACCTCCTTTCATATGAAACCCCCAAATAAGAGCTGATCCAACCAATTCACTTCATTAAGAAACCTTAATTAGTTGCGTAAGATCCACCTGTGTGCAATCAGTGTGTCACATGATCTCTGTATAAGACCCCGTCCACACGTAGCCGGGTATCTGCTAAATCGAAGATATTTTTCTACGTTTTGGCCTGTCATCCACATGAAAACACATCAAAAACGAATATTTAAAAAAACTCCGGGCAAAGTGAAGATTTTTGAAAACTCCGTGTATGCCTTTTAGTGTAGACAGAGATAACCGGAGGTTTGCGTTTTAGAACGTCACAATCTGCGCCAAAAAAATGACAACAAATCTGCCCTGACGTCAAACGTGCGACCTTTGTTTACTGCAGAAGCCAGATTAAGCATGGACTTAAGATAGCCGCACACCACGGCGATCCACGCGGTACCGAACCGACCCATTTCAGAGCCGACTCCCGACAGGGCACGCACATATCCCCCGACTGTTGACGAGTGCAGTCGCGATTGAAGCGACACGTGACAACTTAATAGCTTTGTGATTGGCTATTGGATATAGTTACTGTTAAATCCAACACTTGAAGATGCTACAGGCTGAATTACAAATGACACAACACGGAATATGTAGCGCACTATCTAGGCTGCATGAGCTATTATTCCCAACCTTAAATAGTGCACTTATATACGGGAGTTAAAGCGATTTGGAGTTCAGCCACACAACTTGAGCAGAGTGGCTTTCCAGCCCACTGTGTCTATGGATAAAGCTTCAGTCTATGGAATTACAGTATATACCTGCATTAGGTGCTACCAACACGTATTTCTCGCGCTAGAAATTGTGTTTAATGATGTCACGTGTTATATGTGAAAGATATGATTGGCTATTGCTAGCGACTCTCGCCGATCAGTCTGGCTCCCGATTAGTTTTTCGAATCGGCTGTGAGACGAGTCGGGACCATCGAAAACTAGTCTTTACGCCTGACTCGCGACTTCAGTTGGCTCGGTACGCTGAAAATCGGCGTAGTGTGCGGCTAGCTAAAGAGTAATGGATCGGAGTAGTGCCTTGAAAGCGTTAATTATTGTGCAGGTGCTATTTACATGTTTAATTTTAGAAGCTCAACTACTGCTCCAAGAGCACAGGCGATGTGATTGGGGGTAGGATTTGGGGAAATAGCCATCTACAGGTTTGGAATGCTTATGAATGTGATTGAAAACGCAGATGTTCGATTATGTGTGGAAGGGATTTTTTTCGAAGACGAGGTGGTGTGGATAAAACATTTTTATAAACGGAGGGGGGGAAAATGTTCGGTTTTAAAAATACCCGGCTACGTGTGTACATGGCATTAATCAACCTGTTCTGGAAGGACCCTGACTCTGCAACACTACTAAGCAAGCAACATGAGAACCAAGGAGCCTCCAAACAGGTCAGAGACAAAGTTGTGGAGAAGTATAGATCAGGGTTGGGTTATAAAAAAATATCCCAAACTTTGAATATCCCACAGAGCTCCATTAAATCCATTATAGCAAACTGGAAAGAATATGGCACCACTACAAACCTGACAAGAGAAGGCCCCGCCCACCAAAACTCACAGACCGGGCAAGGAGGGCATTAATCAGAGATGCAACAAAGACACCAAAGAGAACACTGAAGCAGCTGCAAAGATCCACAGTGGAGATGGGAGTATCTGTCCATAGGACCACTTTAAGCCATACACTCCACAGGGCAGGGCTTTATGGAAGAGTGGCCAGAAAAAAGTAATTGCTTAAGAAAACACATTTGGAGTTTGACCAACAGCATGTGGCAGACTCCCTAAACACATGGAAGAAGATTCTCTGGTCAAATGAGACTAAAATTGTACTTTTTGGCCATCATGGGAAACACCACGTGTGGCGCAAACCCATCACCCTGAGAACACCATTCCTACAGTGAAGTGTGGTGGTGGTGGCAGCATCATGCTGTGGGGATATTTTTCATCTTCAGGGACAGGAAAGCTGGTCAGGACTGAAGAAAAGATGGATGGCATGAAATACAGGGCAATTCTGGAGGAAAACCTGTTTGAGTCAGCCAGAGGTTTGAGACTGGGACGAAGGTTCACGTTCCAGCAGGACAATGACCCTAAACATACTGCTAAAGCTACACTGGAGTGGTTTAAAGGGAAACATTCAAATGTCTTGGAATGGCCTAATCAAAGCCCAAACCTCAATCCAATTGAGAATCTGTGGCATAACTTGAAGATTGCTGTACACCAATGCAACCCATCTAACCTGAAGGAGTTGGAGCAGTTTTGCCTTGAGGAATGGGCAAAAATCCCAGTGGCTAGATGTGCTAAGGTAATAGAGACATACCCCAAGACTTGCAGCTGTAATTGCAGCAAAAGGTGGTTCTACAAAGTATTTACTTTTTTGGGGTGGGTGGGAGGCACACTCCAGATTTCTGTTTTTTCATCTTAATTATTGTTTGTTTCACAATAAAACAACAATTTTCAACTTTAAAGTTGTAGGCATGTTGTGTAAATCAAACGGTGCTAACCCTCCAACAATCCATTTTAGTTCCAGCTTCTAATGCGACAAAACAGGACAAACACCAAAGGGGATGAATACTTTTGCAAGACACCGTACTTTGTAAGTTACAGCACCTCCTAGTGGGAAGAGACAATAATGCAGTAGATAAAAACCGACTGCAGAATTGATCGAGAAAATATTTTTACCTTGAAGGGATTCTTCAGTTTTGGCATCTTGAGTTTCTTTTTCTTCTTCTGTCCGCATGAGGCAATGTCCGGTGTGTTCGCAACTTTGGAAACAGCAGTATATATCTGCTGGATCTCTTGCTCCTCAACAGAGTGCAGCTCTTCATTGTTGATGCTGAATTCTTTATCCATACACTGATCAGGCAAAGTCTTAAAATGCCCAGTGTGGTCCGACAAAGAGGTCACCCAGTTTTTCACTCTGGTAACAATGTGACCTGATGAAGGTTTGTACATGTCAACATTTTCCTGCTTGGATGCATTCACACGGAGTGCATGCTCTGTTTCTTGAGTGACCTGACACAGGAACCTCCTCATAATGAAGGAAGGTTGACTCCTAAACTTGCTATCCACATTCACTTCCATATAAGAAATTGAACTTTCCCGAGAAGATGAACCATAATCTCCATCCCTGCTCCTTCCCGAAGAGCTGTCAGATGGTAGGGACACTTGTGTATTAAAAAAATGATCATCGTCATCGTCATCATCATCATCATCATCATCATCAAGGGACGCGTATGAAGAAGGAGGAGCATTCAAGTCATCACCATAGACATTGGCGTGGAGACTGAGGTTGTTACATTCATGTTCTGATTTGAAGGGCATCTCTAATATCGAAGTAGATGCCAGGACCTCAGGGTTTGGGGTAACACTAGTAAAGAGCAGCAAAACGTTCAAATCATCCGTTGCATACAAGCACTTATCTACATGACCAACGATGGCATTCATGGGCGTATTAGTCACCAAGTTGGTAGTTTCAGTATCGGTGACATTGACAATGTCATTGTCAATTTTTGGTTTCAATGCTGACGGACTATCCGAGTCCTTAGTCCCTGCTATACACATGTCAGGACTCATCCACTCAAACGCTTCTTTATCGATTGCAACATTCAGTTCAGAGGAACTGTATGAATGTTGGCCACTGTAGTGTGTACTCACTGCCTGGCATCGGTTTTTTTCATAGCTTATCAGAACTTTGAAGTGAGCCGGTGCACCACTATCGATCTTATTCAGATGCTCCAGGGAGCTGCAGGTGATTGGAAAGCTGGGCTTTTCCCAGTCAGGATCTGCTGCTACATCAAGAACCACCTGAATCACGTTTGCACTCATGTCGTAGGAATTTTCTGTGATTATAACACACAAAAGCAAGAAATCAGGAAAAAGCTGGAACTTTCTACAAACTACGACAAATGTGTTTTGTGACGGACAAAAAAAAAACAACTGAACAGAGTTAAGATTTTCAGACCTGAATCAGTAATCACGTTCATATTTTCTTTACTTTGCGTCTGAAAAGAAAAAATAACATTTGCTGCTTATGTGGACGGTTTACTGACCCGGCCTCCTGGTCATGAATGGACCCTCGAGGAACACTGATCTGAAGCGAACGATTAGGCTAATGACCCGTCACACACCACATGATGCACACAAACTGAAATGTAACATGTCAAGGCTATTCCTAATATGAAGTATACTGCAGACTAAAATTTCCAAAATGTTTATTGTTTTATACTGGATTTTTTACTGAAAATGGCGTTGGGAAAAAGTTCTTAATTTCACATTAAGTTCTTCATTAAACAATAAAATCTTTCTGTAGCCTAATTCTCTTGATTAAAGTTATCTTTATTGAAACATTCCAAGATGGCGCCGCAGACGGCTGCCACGGGACTTTGCTCTCTCGTACTTTCTATGTTTTTGCGTAATTGTTGTGTTAATTCTTCTCCGTGCTTCACGGAATGCTGCTCTGAGGTTTTTTTAATGCCTACACATTCTGGTCCTGATAGGAGCGAAATGTGTGGGTGTTTTTTCCTCTCATCTCTCATTTCTCAGCCTCTCCCTTCCTGACAAGCCTCTCTCCTGCTTTGCTTCTGCGGACTCGTCTCGTCTGAGAGACCCTTCCTGCACTGTTCTCCGAATCGAAATTATGGATTTGATCAACTGGTCACTTCACGTAATTGACACAATCTTCTCGACGAGAAGTCTGGGTTCGGGGGAACCTGCCTGTCCTGCCGGAACGTTTGCAGCCGGATGCACCATGGATGCCTGGGAGAAGTGGCGTGTGGTGTGCTTGGCGATTCTTTCCGTGGAGGGCATTGAGGATATTTACCTATTGGAACCATGATCACAGGATTTTTGCTGATTGGACTTGGCATTTCCCTGGTGTATCGAGGAAATCAGTTAACGGTGGCAGCTGTTCAAAGCCCCATAAAGCTGCCCGACATGATTGAGGTGGTGGGCAGAGCTGTCGGCGCTCAGACTGTGGCTGTTCAGAACTTGAGTCGCAACACTGATAACATCATGGAGAAGTTGATGGCTTTGCAAAGAGAAATGGATCATTTTGGTGGCCAGAATGGACAAGTGGGTTAAGCGAAAAAGGACACGTCTACCCATCTTAAGTCTAAACAAATTCCAATCTTATCTTGGCTCTCCAGCCAGCACTGCCTTCAAGGCCGTCACTGTAGGAACGCGATTCTCCCCCTGGAGTTCACTGCAGGAGACTCTCTTTGTGTGTGTGTGTGTGTGTGTGTGTGTGTGTGTGTGTGTGTGTGTGTGTTTTTTTTTTTCCTATACTTTCTTTCTGTCTGTACTATGAAAGCTAAGTCGAACCAGAGTCAAATTGAGGTATTTCACCTGACGTCACAGGGTCACGTGACACCCCGGTGTCCGCCATTTTGAAGGTCAAGCTAGCTAATGTCAACAACATAGTAGCAATGTTTACGTTCAGTCACTTGGATGACTGTTAAAACCTTTCAGTCTCAAGTTTTTCCTTTACTGTATTTACTAGTTTACTGTAATTATGATCCGGCAGCTATTTACACCGGATCCAGTGTAAATAGCTGCCGGAGCGCGCTCCGGCTTGCTCCCCCTCAAATTAAGCAGCGCGCTCCGGCTTGCTCCCGGAGTGCTCCGGCCGAGGTTCCGCAGCGCGCTCCGGCTTGCTCCCCCTCAAATTAAGCAGCACGCTCCGGCTTGCTCCCGGAGTGCTCCGGCCGAGGTTCCGGAGCGTGCTCCGGCTTGCTCCCCCTCAAATTAAGCAGCACGCTCCGGCTTGCTCCCGGAGTGCGCTGCTTAATTTGAGGGGGAGCAAGCTGGAGCGCGCTCTGGCAGCTATTTACACTGGATCCGGTGTAAATAGCTGCCGGATCATAATTACAGTAAACTAGTAAATACAGTAAAGGAAAAACTTGAGACTGAAAGGTTTTAACAGTCATCCAAATGACTGAACGTAAACATTGCTACAGTAACATACTAGCTACTATGTTGTTGACATTAGCTAGTGCTAACAGCTAGCTGCTAGTACACTGCTACAACACAGACACCGACCCTAATAATACAGTTCTTGGTCATTGCCTGGTAACAGCAAATTTATAACGGGCCATGTCTCAACAGACTAAGAAGTTATTTCAATGACATTTAATAACATTTTGTTTATCCTGAGGACCGAAAGTAAATGAAAATGTGAACAAACCTTAGCTGTAATAAGATGGCGACCACTGTCTCCAGGGACGACCCACTGATGTAGGCATGTTACCCAGCCTGACACAAAATATTTGTAGGCATCCAAACTCTTATACGCTTTCAGATCAATACCTGTATATGGCGATGGGTTTTTAACGACATAGGTATACAGATCATGTGGGCCGAAGTCAGGTAAAGATGAGGGCTTCGTGTACTTCCGTACGTCAGTGAACAATCCTGGTGGAAGCAGGTAAACATCGTTCTCTAAGCCTGCTAACCTCAATTTTTGCAAATACCTCTCCCTCTGCTCGCCCTGTAAATGCCCTACGTCGCTGGATAGTGAAGGTGTTTTCTGCATCTCGCTCCTTTTTCTTTTATGTTTTTCGTTTGTCGCCTTCCTCGCATTCAAACTGATTCGAGCCATGACGTCCAAAATGGCAGCCTAACGATGCATCACATGACTTGGTCACGTGGGTGAAAAACCTCAATTCCTCGTGTGTGTAACATACTGTACCTGGCAATAAAGTGCTTCTGATTCTGATTCTGATCTTCAGAGTGTCTTCACAGTGAAACAAGTATTTTCAAATATAAAATAACATCCTAAGATTACATTTATGGGTTTTGTTAAGGCTACAGTGGTGTAGTGGTTAGCACTGTCACCTCACAGCAAGAAGGTTCTGGGTTCGAGCCCAGTGACTGATGGGGGGCCTTTCTGTGTTGAGTTTGCATGTTCTCCCCGTGTCTGCGTGGGTTTCTTCCAAGTGCTCCGGTTTCCCCCACAGTCCAAAGACATGCAGGTTAGGTTAATTGGTGGTTCTAAATTGACCGTGGGTGTGAATGGTCATTTGTGTCTATGTGTCAGCCCTGCAATGACCTGGCTACTTGTCCAGGGTGTACCCCGCCTCTCGTCCACAGTCAGCTGGGATAGGCTCCAGCTTGCCTGCGACCCTGTAGGACAGGATAAGCGGGTACAGATGATGGATGGATGATCCAATATTACATATCTGTGAGTGGCAAAAGTATGTGAACCTCTAGGATTAGCAGTTCATTTGAAGGTGAAATTAGTCAGGTGTTTTCAATCAATGGGATGACAATCAGGTGTGAGTGGGCACCCTGTTTTATTTAAAGAACAGGGATCTATCAAAGTCTGATCTTCACAACATGTTTGTGGAAGTGTATCATGGCACGAACAAAGGAGATTTCTGAGGACCTCAGGAAAAGCGTTGTTGATGCTCATCAGGCTGGAAAAGGTTACAAAACCATCTCTAAAGAGTTTGGACTCCACCAATCCACAGTCAGACAGATTGTGTACAAATGGAGGAAATTCAAGACCATTGTTACCCTCCCCAGGAGTGGTCGATCAACAAAGATCACTCTAAGAGCAAGGCGTGTGATAGTCGGCGAGGTCACAAAGGACCCCAGGGTAACTTCTAAGCAACTGAAGGCCTCTCTCACATTGATTAATGTTAATGTGCATGAGTCCACCATCAGGAGAACACTGAACAATGCATGGCAGGGTTGCAAGGAGAAAGCCACTGCTCTCCAAAAAGAACATTGCTGCTCATCTGCAGTTTGCTAAAGATCACGTGGACAAGCCAGAAGGCTATTGGAAAAATGTTTTGTGGACGGATGAGACCAAAATCGAACTTTTTGGTTTAAATGAGAAGCGTTATGTTTGGAGAAAGGAAAACACTGCATTCCAGCATTAGAACCTTATTCCATCTGTGAAACATGGTGGTGGTAGTATCATGGTTTGGGCCTGTTTTGCTGCATCTGGGCCAGGACGGCTTGCCATCATTGATGGAACAATGAATTCTGAATTATACCGGTGAATTCTAAAGGAAAATGTCAGGACATCTGTCCATGAACTGAATCTCAAGAGAAGGTGGGTCATGCAGCAAGACAACGACCCTAAGCACACAAGTCGTTCGACCAAAGAATGGTTGAAGAAGAAAAGTTAATGTTTTGGAATGGCCAAGTCAAAGTCCTGAGCTTAATCCAATGGAAATGTTGTGGAAGGACCTGAAGCGAGCAGTTCATGTGAGGAAACCCACCAACATCCCAGAGTTGAAGCTGTTCTGTACGGAGGAACGGGCTAAAATTCCTCCAAGCCGGTGTGCAGGACTGATCAACAGTTACCGGAAACGTTTAGTTGCAGTTATTGCTGCACAAGGGGGTCACACCAGATACTGAAAGCAAAGGTTCACATACTTTTGCCACTCACAGATATGTAATATTGGATCATTTCCCTCAATAAATAAATGACCAAGTATAATATTTTTGTCTCATTTGTTTAACTGGGTTCTCTTTATCTACTTTTAGGACTTGTGTGAAAATCTGATGATGTTTTAGGTCATATTTATGCAGAAATATCGAAAATTCTAAAGGGTTCACAAACTTTCAAGCACCACTGTATGTGGTTATGGATAGATGGATGGATGGTTTTGTTAAGTATGCAAATGTACTCATGTTTAATTAGACAGAGCCTCATTTGCATAGCCCTACATGTATATTGGTACAATACAAAACCTTCTTTTAACAATCAGCTAGGAAGGTTAACGAAGCTGCAACATGTTCACCTGTTGCTCCTTACCTGAATATTTTTTCCCCGAAGCCTTTTTATAAATGCTGGAGGAAGAGAGGAAGAAGGAAGGACTGGTGAAACTTTGCTGCTGAATTTGACAGAACCGAACATTGAGTCGAATCGAATCGAACATGACTTCCAAGACTCCGCTTATGACGTCATAAGAATGTTCGATATGGACGAGAGCACTTGTCGCCTCGGGAACGGATTGAGTATTCAAAGAAGGCGGGGCTACACTCGGGTTACGGTTAGGGATTGGGTGAGGGGCGGGGCTACACGTGCAGGCTCCGCGACCTTCTCATAAGAGCAAACTGGTGACCCAAAGCGCAGAAAAATGATCAAACAGATAAATATTGCCTGTCCACTTTATTAGGAACACCTTTAGGCTGCTCATTTATGCAGTTCTTCAATCATCCAATCAGGTAGCAGCAGCTGTGCAATACATCACAGATCCAGGTGAAGAGCTTCAGTTCCTCCAATGTTCACATCAAACATCAGAACACGTGGCATCATCGATTCCTCTGGCATGTGGGAGGGTTTTTTTTTTTGTGTGTGTGTGTGTGTGTGTGTGTGTGTGTAGTTCATACTGTAGAAATATTCTTCATATTGATAATAAGAAAGAATCAGTGTTGGATGTTTACAAGTGTATTGCATTTTCATGGAGAGAAATAGACTGGGTCAAAAGGAGAATAAAAAGCGGATGCACTTTGTATTACTGTCCACTAGGGGGCAGCAGTCGAGCGCGCATATATATATATATATATATATATATATATATATATATATATATATATATATATATATATATATAGTACCAGTCAAAAGTTTGGAAACACCTTCAAATTCGATGTTTTTTATTTTAATTAACTAAAAGACACTTGAGCAATTCCAGCGTTATGGACGTGACACTTGAACTCAAAATGGCAACAAATGACCCAGTGCATGTTTTATTGTCTCCCAGTATTTAAACAGGTGTTGCATATTTTAAGGCTGTACCATACTGGAGAAGTGATAGAACAAGAACAATTCCCATAGTACATCTAGGGCATGCCAGAAAATGCCAATAAAAGATGCGTTATGGACGTGACAGAAAAAGTATCACTTTTCTTGGGTGACTGTACATTTTTATCAAACTCTGTGAAATTGTAAACCTAATGTCGAAATGGAGATATCCATTTGATAGAGGGGTCCAAGGTGAATATTAAAAAATCTTTGTTTAAAATATTTTGTATTTCATGCAGAGTTTCGGAAGGAAAAGTCAGCGTTGTGGATGTGACGAAATTCCGTTATGGATGTGACGCGTCTGAAATAGACATGGCATATGTTTAGAAAATCAGCAATTTAACCACCATAACCCTTTGAAAAACTCTCTAAATATCAGCTAAAACTATCAAAGTTCTTAAATAATATTTAGGATGGCTATTGTTTTGCTGTTTTGTGGATTTTAGCATACATTTCTGTGGCTTGTGGGAATAATATAGAATTGTACATGATCAAAGTTGATTTTAGCTTGGGTTTTACATTATAAGAAAGAAAGACTGACAGTGACACATTAGGTTGGTTACAAATTGGTTCAACTTATTCACATCTGTAAAATACAGGCCTAGGTGATATCTCTGGGAGTGGTTTTGATGTATTACATGTTGCTTTATTTTTGCATGGTGAGGTTGACATTTACATGGAATCGCCCACTTCGTGTCTTAAAGTAATGACTGACTGTGATTTCTCTTTACTTAGTTGAGCGGTTCTTGACATAATATGGATTACTACAGTTGTCGAACAGGGCTGTTTACTGTATTTTTATTATTTACTCTTTATTGGTTGATGGTGTCAAATGCATTAAGAAGACAAGAAATTCCATTTTTGACAAGACACGCCTGTTAATTGAGAAGCATTCCAGGTGACGACCTCATGAAGCTGGTTCAGATAATGCCAATAGTGTGCAAAGCTGTTATCAAGGTAAATAGTGACGACTTTGAATAATCTAAAAGATGAAACGTTGTTTTTTTAACACTTTTTTTTGTTTACCATATAATTCCATATGGGCGGCACAGTGGTGTAGTGGTTAGTGCTGTCGCCTCACAGCAAGAAGGTCCGGGTTCGAGCCCCGTGGCCGGCGAGGGCCTTTCTGTGCGGAGTTTGCATGTTCTCCCCGTGTCCGCGTGGGTTTCCTCCGGGTGCTCCGGTTTCCCCCACAGTCCAAAGACATGCAGGTTAGGTTAACTGGTGACTCTAAATTGACCGTAGGTGTGAATGTAAGTGTGAATGGTTGTCTGTGTCTATGTGTCAGCCCTGTGATGACCTGGCGACTTGTCCAGGGTGTACCCCGCCTTTCGCCCGTAGTCAGCTGGGATAGGCTCCAGCTTGCCTGCGACCCTGTAGAACAGGATAAAGTGGCTAGAGATAATGAGATGAGATGAGATGAGATAATTCCATATGTTATTTCATAGTTTTGATGAGTTCAGTATTGTTCTACAATGTAGGAAAAATAAATAAAAACATCGAATTTGAAGGTGTTTCCAAACTTTTGACTGGTACTGTGTATATACACTATATTGCCAAAAGTATTCGCTCACCTGCCTTGACTCACATATGAACTTAAGTGACATCCCATTCCTAATCCATAGGGTTCAATATGACGTCGGTCCACCCTTTGCAGCTAGAACAGCTTCAACTCTTCTGGGAAGGCTGTCCACAAGGTTTAGGAGTGTGTTTATGGGAATTTTTGACCATTCTTCCAGAAGCACATTTGTGAGGTCACACACTGATGTTGGACGAGAAGGCCTGGCTCTCAGTCTCCGCTCTAATTCATCCCAAAGGTGTTCTATCGGGTTGAGGTCAGGACTCTGTGCAGGCCAGTCAAGTTCATTCACACCAGACTCTGTCATCCATGTCTTTATGGACCTTGCTTTGTGCACTGGTGCACAGTCATGTTGGAAGAGGAAGGGGCCAGCTCCAAACTGTAAAAACAGTCTGCATGCCTAGGTGCTTAATTTTATACACCTGTGGCCATGGAAGTGATTGGAACACCTGATTCCGATAATTTGGATGGGTGAGCAAATACTTTTGGCAATATAGTGTGTGTATATATATATATATATATATATATATATATATATATATATATATATATATATATATATATATATATATATACAGTTAGGTCCATAAATATTTGGACAGAGACATTTTTCTAATTTTGGTTCTGTACATTACCACAATGAATTTTGAAGAAAACAATTCAGATGCAGTTGAAGTTCAGACTTTCAGCTTTAATTCAGTGGGTTGAACAAAATGATTGCATAAAAATGTGAGGAACTAAAGCATTTTTTAAACACAATCCCTTCATTTCAGGGGCTCAAAAGTAATTGGACAAAATAAATAATTGTAAATAAAATGTTCATTTCTAATACTTGGTTGAAAACCCTTTGTTGGCAATGACTGCCGGAAGTCTTGAACTCATGGACATCACCAGGCACTGTGTTTCCTCCTTTTTAATGCTCTGCCAGGCCTTTACTGCAGCGGTTTTCAGTTGCTGTTTGGTTGTGGACCTTTCTGTCTGAAGTTTAGTCTTTAACAAGTGAAATGCATGCTCAATTGGGTTGAGATCAGGTGACTGACTTGGCCATTCAAGAATATTCCACTTCTTTGCTTTAATAAACTCCTGGGTTGCTTTGGTTTTATGTTTTGTGTCATTGTCCTTCTGTATTATGAAACGCCGACCAATCAGTTTGGCTGCATTTGGCTGGATTTGAGCACACAGTATGTCTCTGAATACCTCAGAATTCATCCGGCTGCTTCTGTCCTGTGTCACATCATCAATAAACACTAGTGACCCAGTGCCACTGGCAGCCATGCATGCCCAAGCCATCACACTGCCTCTGCCGTGTTTTACAGATGATGTGGTATGCTTTGGATCATGAGCTGTACCACGCCTTCACCATACTTTTTTCTTTCCATCATGCTGGTAGAGGTTGATCTTGGTTTCATCTGTCCAAGGAATGTTCTTCCAGAACTGTGCTGGCTTTTTTAGATGTTTTTTAGCAAAGTCCAATCTAGCCTTTTTATTCTTGAGGCTTATGAGTGGCTTGCACCGTGCCGTGAACCCTCTGTATTTACTTTCATGCAGTCTTCTCTTTATGGTAGATTTGGATATTGATACGCCTACCTCCTGGAGAGTGTTGTTCACTTGGTTGGCTGTTGTGAAGGGGTTTCTCTTCATCATGGAAATTATTCTGCGATCATCCACCACTGTTGTCTTCTGTGGGCATCCAGGTCTTTTTGAATTGATGAGTTCACCAGTGCTTTCTTTCTTTCTCAGGATGTACCAAACTGTAGATTTTGCCACTCCTAATATTGTAGCAATTTCTCGGATGGTTTTTTTTTCTGTTTTTGCAGCTTAAGGATGGCTTGTTTCACCTGCATGGAGAGCTCCTTTGACCGCATGTTTTCTTCACAGCAGAATCTTCCAAATGCAAGCACCACACCTCAAATCAACTCCAGGCCTTTTATCTGCTTAATTGAGAATGACATAACGAAGGAATTTCCCACACCTGCCCATGAAATAGCCTCTGAGTCAATTGTCCAATTACTTTTGGTCCCTTTAAAAACAGGGTGGCACATGTTAAGGAGATGAAACTCCTAAACCCTTCATCCAATTTTAATGTGGATACCCTCAAATGAAAGCTGAAAGTCTGGACTTTATGTCCATGTCCATTATATAACTATAACTTGAATATGTTTCAGTAAACAGGTAAAAAAACAAAATTTGTGTCAGTGTCCAAATATATAAGGACCTAACTGTGTATGTATGTGTGTGTGTGTGTGTGTGTGGCGTGGTGTGGATGCTGCAAAGGATACTGCCCTTCCTCATGTCTGTCACTTGTCACTGCTTTTCCCACCTGTTTTTACCCATCCATATTAGCCTGCTTAACATTTTCTAACATCTGGCGGTTCAGTAAGATGGAAGTTCTTGAATGTGTCTATCATGTGTGTATCAAGTGCAGGGAAATTCCACTCACCCTCAGAACAGACTTACTTCATGAACATTGTGTAAACGTATCTACTATTTATCAGAGCCATGGAGCTTCTTATTCCTGACAAACAACACACTTTAGGTCAAATTATTTTACATTATTTATAGGTGACGTTATTGTTTCTGAGTTATTGAGGTGTGGACAAAAATTGTTCAATTCATGTGTAATTTTTTTTTAAGTCCATACACCCCCTGGATATCCTTCATGGATTCCTGAGGATACCTGGGTACTTACTGTAGAGCCCTCTTTGAGAGCTGGTGTTGTAAGTGAATCTTTCTCAATCGTTCAACTGTATCATTTCATTTCTTGTTTCATTTCCACCCTTTTTCTGGGTGATTATGGTTCGAGCTAACTTGCACGATAAAATTAACATATTTAACGTTTTAAGATCTGACGACTCAACAGGGAGGCAGCTCTTCAAGTTGAATGCGTTTATCCAGTCCGTGTGCGAATATGTCTTGGAGACAAAGTATGTTCAGTGTGCTGAAATTAAAATATGAAGCGTCACTTCAAAGTATTTCCGTTTGATTTCTTTCACTCATTCTGAACTTGCATTGGGCGTCACGGTGGTGTAGTGGTTAGCAGTGTTGCTTCATAGCAAGAAGGTTCTGGGTTTGAATTTGCCGGTCGATTGGGGACTTTCTGTGTGGAGTTTGCATCTTCTCCTCATGCCTATGTGGGTTTCCTCACGGTGCTCTGGTTTCCTCCCACAGTCCAAAGACAGCTGGCTACTCTAAATGTGTGTGTGTGAGTGGCTGTCTGTCTCTCTCTCTGTGTTAGCCCTGTAATAGACTGACATCCTGTTCAGGGTGAACCATTATTAGGCAAGACTGACCAGACTTTTGTTTATTAGTCGATGAGTGGTGACGAAAATGAAAGTCAGACCTGATTTTCAACTCAGAACTCACTTTGTTGTATTTGAACTTGTTAGTTTTTGATCTTTTTCGGCTGTTCAGTGGTGTGAGATTTCTGCTCTGATGTTGGTGATTCATATTTAGTGTGAAACTGATGAACTCAAAGGACGCCTACAAAGGCCAGGAAGGACTGACACACACTCCGGACACAAACACTCAACACACAATCATCCTCATTGTCTGACTTTTTTCTATACTCATACTGTATACAAGGAAAAAAAAAACAAAAACAAAACCTTAGATATAAATACTGTATATAAGCATATAGTTTTGAAAACATACAAATGTTCAGTATGTAAAATTGTGTGACAAAATAATCAAAGGCAACACGAAACTTTGGGAAAAAAAAATCATTGTTTTTATTCATTGTTCCACATCTTGATTGAGTTCATTCATCAATTTTGCTCCAGGGATGAAATTTAAATGTACAAATAAAACACATTTATTCTGGTAACTCTGATGGAGAGCATTCTCATATAAAGTAAAGTGCATCTCTCGAATATTGTGACTTTTTTTTTTTTTTTTACTTCTTAAAAAATGTTTATGGTTGGTTCTTTCATAAACACATAGTGCAAGTATATTTCCATCACTCGTCGCCTCAATGTTCTCAAAGTTTACATATTCATTCACCCTCTAGACATGGAGCTGTGTGTATAATTTCTTAATTACAGATACCAAATACAGAGCGTTGTCAAACACAGAGAGCTCTTTTATACGTTCATTATTATTTCGATTTTGTATTTATATCGGATATAGAAAACATCAGGACTTTTGCACAGCTCAGACTATGATTTAGATGAAAAAGGTTACTGTTTTGCTCATAAAGGTTATGAAAGTTGCCTTTACTTTGCTGTACTTTCACAGAGGAAGTGAGAAAACGAAAGCTTTTTTTTTTCCTCTCAAGCGACTTCTTTCCACTTCAAATGTATGAAAAAATCAGATCATTAATGACATAAACATCACAGAAGCACACTTTCTGTTGTTTAGAAAAGAAAAATGTTCCCTTTTTTTTGTGTAGACAAACAAGGACACGGACATTTTAGTGTCTTTATAAAAACATCTTAGCAAAATATAGCCAAGGCCTATTTAAATATGCATAAATAGCTTGAAAATATTTTCTCCGTTGCAGTTCAAACACCGGTGACGTACAATAGTCATTTAGCTAAAAAGAGGAACGATAATATCAAAATGATGGATGATGGACACAGTCCCTGTTTTAATTTCTGTACATGACAAGCACCTGCAAGACACTTTCAACCAGCAACTTATAGCTAGAAAAAAAAAAAGAAATTAATACAAAAAAGACTAAACAACTTTAATTAAGCCATTGAAGAGATTTAAAGTGATTTAAAAATGTGATTTTTAAAAAGACTTTCAAGTTTGTTCTCGTACAACACATCTTTGGGTGTTTTCAATGTTCAAAAGACTAAATACTTTACAACAATTAGCAACTTCACCATAAGATTATATAAAACATGATATAAAATATGTACAATAGTGCATACGAAGCGTTGGACACTAATCAAGGGTAAACTAGATATGAAAGCTGAATCTGAAAGTAAATCCAAATAAAAATCATATGATTATTTTTTTTTGCACTGGTTATTGTGATAAAAGTTAATCTAGGCTTTTTTTTTTTTTACATGTAAAATGCAACTAGTCATCATATTGCTTACTATAATGCTTTGAATCTGTTTCGTCGTGAAAACCTTGACGACTTGTTTCTTTTGTGTTTTACGGTGTTAATTATTTGTGATAAAATTTCTAACAGCTAAGCATTTATTCATATATGTCATCTTTGCATAGTGGTATGTGTAATCCTAGCTGGGGTAGATGGGGTACTTACTTTCTAGATGCACTGATACACTACGCCTGCAGCTTATTTCTGACAGAGGTTATGGAAGTTACTTGTCCCTTTTAGATACCTGACTTACTTGTGAAACTTTGGAATGAAAAAAAAATGAATTGCACTTAACAGTCTGTGGGTAGGTTTTAATCCCACTTTAATTTACCCTTGTTAGCAAATACAGAAGCATAAAACAACCAGAAGAATCATAATCATCATAATCATAATCATAAATACAAATACATGTTCAAGATATTAACCATTTTTAAATCCTTTTAAAATCCCTGGCATCACATTAGAAAGCTGACAATTAAACAACAACAATAACAACAACAACAACAACAAAAAAGACATCATTTAAAATCAGCAATTTGCCAATATGATTTGCAAAGTCTCAGAAATTCTGAAAAGCATTTTCCGCTCAAGTGCAACCCAAAGTTTTGCGGGGAAAGTTCCGGACTTGAGCTTGTGTATTCTTCTCAGTCACATTTAAGGAAAAAAAAATAACCAAAGAGTTGTGCATGACCGAAAAATTCTCTGCGGTCAGTTTGCGGCTTCAGGAACGGGTGGCGCTCGCTCCAGTCTCACGGTCCAGGGATCAGGGGTCGGAGGGTAAAAGGCTGGGTGCGGTAGAACGTCCTCCCTTGCCAGGGCAAAGGCAAACACCCCCCTCTTCCTGTCCACATCCTCTGAGATGAGCTTCCTGTCGGTCAGATTCTCTCTACTGCTGCCACCGTCTAAATCCTGCCGTCTTTCGGGTAGTTGAGCGGGCACCGGTGCTCCAAGGGATGGCAAACGCAGTGTTTGTTCTCCTTGTAGTGGGTGCGCATCTGGAGGGTAGAAGAAGCCAGAGGAAGAGCGCCAGGAGGAAGAAGGTTTGCGTCCCCGGCGTGGGCGTGACACCCGGCAGCTCTGACGCTTGATGTGCCGGTGCAGGTGGTCAGAACGGGTAAAGCTTTTGTAGCAGTGCTCACACTGGTAGGGCCGCACGCCCGTATGGATACGTAGATGGTTCTTCAGGTCATAGTTGTGCACAAACTTGGAGTTGCAGTGCAGGCACATATAGGGTCGCTCGCCTGTGTGCTTGCGCATGTGGATCTTGAGCTTGTCTTGCCTGAGAGATAAAAAATCGAGCGGGTGGGATTTAGGGTTATCCTTCAACAGTTGCGAAAGATTGTGCAGCTTTATGCATTTTTCATGACCATAAAAATCCCCTTTAAACCTCAGTAACTGCTAAAGCCGAAAGCAGCTACCCATACGCACATACACACGCACATTCATAGTGGTTGACAATCATGCGAATGAAACTTGCCCTAGATAGGTGTAAAAGGATGGACATGCCAGTGGGTTTTTAGGATTTGTCTCTTGTCTTCTTGTGGTGCGCTAAAGTCATATCAATGTTCCTGTTTTGTTTTTTCTCTTAAGTGCTTTTTGGTCGAAACTTCTCTCTTCTAGCTTTCTGTTCTTCAGTGATAGTGTGTGCTAGTTAAGAAGTGAAATCTAGGTTGTATTTTCTTATGTTATTACAATATGGAAACCACTGTGAAGCTCTGACGGAGGCTGACCACAAAATCGCACAAACTGTTTCACAAATACATTTGCATGACAGGTGATATGATATGACAGACACTGGATTGCTTTTGCAACTTCTCTTTGTGTGACTGATCTGGTCTGGCCTAGTCAACTCCCCAACCTTCCTGTTATTCATGACACTTCAGTGTTGTTATGTTTTATGACTATGTGACCTTCAAACACCTTTAGAAATCTTTGATGTACAGCTAATAAGCATGCTGAAATGTTTTCTAGAAAAAACCCTTTGAAAGACTTAAGCTGAGGAAGTGAAATCTTCCAGTCTTCCAGTTGTGCTGATTTGGCAGGTGGATTGTTTCTTTCGCCAAGTGATAACCTTCTGTTCATCATGATTTAAAAGGCTAATATGGTCTCAGGTTAGCAGGTATGACCAGCACCTCAACTTTCACACCTAAACAGTGTGGATCTCACCCCCCTGCCAAGTGTGTGTTCTCAAGACTTGCTCTCAGCGCCCCCCTGGAGGAGGCCTTTGGCACACTGGCTCTAAAGTGCGCCCACCTGGGTGCTATCTGTGTTGGATTTAATGTATGCTATGCCCAGTCTCTGTCTTACCTTGTGAAGCGGACCTCGCAGATGGTACACATGTAGGGCTTCTCGCCTGTGTGCGTCCTCATGTGCCGAGGTAGTTTGCCTGCACCCTGGATGACCTTGTTGCAGATGGGACACTGCTGCGATGCTTTTGGTTTCAGCTTCCGCTCTTCCTCTAGCTGCCACGGTGGAAACAGTGACCCTAGATGGGATGCTGACAGGAAACTCAAGTAGTTCCGCAGGTCTGCTTCATCCTTGATCTGGCCAAGGTGGGATTCAGGGGCCACACCAACACTTGGGCTGACAAAGTCTTTGAGGAATTCTCTGTGGAGCAGAGCGCTGGGGAGCTCATCTTTTAGTTCCTCTTTGATGACTTCTTTCTTGATGGCGAGATCCAAGGGCCCGCTGTCCAACGAACCAGTTGGGTAAGGGTGAGGTGGGCACTGGGGATCCAGGAGTTGCGGGAAGCCTGGAAACTCTGTAGCCCAAATTGGAGGATAGAATCCAGGAAGAAGAGAGGTGAAGCCTGACCCTCTCTCCAGTCCTGGCATCTTTGGGTACAGCCCTTCCTGCAGCAGGGACTCGATGGAAAAATCTTTCAGCACTCTGCCTTCCAGTCCTTCTTGCTCTCTGGGTTTTTCCGGGGTACGCGATTGGCATCTCTGAGAGTTTAGCAAGTCTCTTTCTGAGTGTACCTTCTGCTGAGAGCTGCATGCAGGACTGTCTGCTCCTCGATCTCCCCCAGTGATTCGGTTCTCCTGGTTTTCAGAAGCATCTGCTTGAACAGATCTTTCACTGACATTGTCCTCATCACGTTCCTCAACCTCACCATCTTTCAAGTCATCCTCTGCCTCTTCCGCCATCTCCTCTTCTTCCTCGTCTTCCTCTTCTTCCTCATCTTCTTCTTCATCCTCCTCTTCTTCTCCTTCTCCTTCTCCACCACCAGTACCTCCCCCTCCTCCGGTGTCCATGATCTCCAAGCATACGTTAATGATACACGGGATCTCCAAAAGCCGCGCTGCACCCAGGATCTCCTTGACGTTGGAGGGTGTCACCGTCAGCGTCGATGTGTACGCAAACTCCAAAATGGCCGTCAGTGACTTGGGTGCTATAAAGTCCAGCTCGTAAACACCATGGTGGCTGGGGTCGCCATCGCCCGTGGCCACGGTGAAGAGTTTTTTGAAGTACTGACTGCATGCAGCCAGCACAGAGCGGTGTGTGCGGTACTCCTGGTCCTTCACCACCAGGACCACATCACAGAGGAAGCCATCACGCCGCTGTTCATTGAGACTGCACAGGACATCGCTGCTGTGATTGGGGAAGGGGATCCCAATGAGGTCCTCCTCACTGTGTGCCATAGTCTTACAGTAATCTGCACAAAGAAAGGAAGAAGGAAAGAAAGTAGAAAAAGGAAGAGAATGTTATATAGGCATAGGCACCAGCCAGATTGTATGTGCGTGACAGAGAATGAGAGAGTAGCTCCTCCAGAGGATGCTTGAATGTCATTTTTTGAGATGTATAATGAATCCATCAAACAAGACTTGGCAGCCTCACCACCCCTTTTTAGCTCTCTCTTTCTTATCTTCTACTTTGGAGTTTTCACAACCCAAGCATGATGTCTGAAGTCTGATAAAATAAGATAGACAAGAGTCTCTCTCTCTCTCTCTCTCTCTCTCTCTCTCTCTCTCTCTCTCTCACACACACACACACACACACACATACACACACACACACACACACACACACACACACACACACACACACACACACACACTGTCTATGTGACATTTGGAAACAAAACACAGGAAGGCAAAGGGGGTCAGACACTAGTTTCTAGACTAAAGCAAAGAAGTTTGGAGGGCAAGAGGTTTTTTTTTTATGCATAGCACCACCCCCTCAACCGTTCTAATATTCTTTAGCTTCTTTTTTAATACCTGTAAATTGGTCGCCTTTACTATTTACTTGCATTTCAGAAATGATGCTCGAATCCAAATACACCTTCTGTCTTCTGTTGCATAAAGAGAAATCACATCGAGAGTCACTGTGAGGAGTCGTGTGTTCAGCCGGTTTCAGCACACGGGTGAACGGCAACTGAATTGTACCTGTGGATTCCCTAAAATGTTTTCGCTGCCTTTTACACAGAGACGTTTGGCACCATCGCCCTTCATTCACAGCTATGAATAGAGCATAATCTCAGTGCTTGTACTCCACGCGGTCAGTGCAGACATTTAGATGGATGCTTTGAGATTCCCAAATCCAAACCAGCCTTGTTGAGTGACTTTAAAGTAAATGAGCAGTTCTTGCCGGCATCTACAGGCCAATCTTTCTTTCTTTCTTTCTTTCTTTCTTTCTTTCTTTCTTTCTTTCTTTCTTTCTTTCTTTCTTTCTTTCTTTCTTTCTTTCTTTCTTTCTTTCTTTCTTTCTATTTTGAATCTAGTTCTTCATGATCACATCTGAGCGCTTACCAATCAAGTATTGAACGTTTCTTGCACTGTTGCTAGGAGACAGTTGCTATAATTACCAGTTTATTAGACATATAGTCTAATAAAGAAGAAACAACATGTCTTTAAATGAAGAGAAGTGCCTACTGAACACGATGAGTGGGTCTGAGAGGGGGCGGGGACATCATTTACAGAGAGCAAAGAAACACTACATGGGAATGAAACAAAGAACAAACAGTATGCATGAGTCTCAGTCCACGTTCTGTGCCGAGGGTTCTCAAGCTTCTTGCAAGCAGTGACACCTTTAATGGCAAAATAAATTCCATGGATTTCTTTTACGAATCTAATCGAAGTATTTGAATATTAGGCTCGTTATTTTGAATGCGTAGAATATTACCATGGCTTTGAGTTTTACATTCACAGGACGGATTATTTAATTCTATAAATCATTTTTATTCATCGGCATAAATGAACTTGATTGATTTGTGGATTAGGCCAATTCATGTCAAGTGAGCAATCAAACTCATTGAATAATAACTTAATAACGCACTCTCAAAAAATTAAGTAAATTATTATAGCTTGTTATTGGACCAGTACCCTCTAAAGTACTTATTTGTACCCTTTATATACTGCTTGGGAACATAATATGTACCTTTTTGGCCCTGAAAAACTGCACATAGTCACCTTGAGGTCTAATAACAAGCCCTAGGGGGTACATTAGTGTCCATTGTACCTTGGGAGACAGAAATGAGCTCCTACTGTACTCCTGTTTCTTACAGTGCGCAAACGGGTTGTGAGTTCCACTACTGTCACACAAACAAAAAATACCCCAAAACTCCACCCCCCATGGGTACGAATCACAGACCCTCTCACAGAGCTCCTCAGAGAACTGTCGAGAACCACTCTTCTATGAAAGCTCTTATAAGTCGATATGATTTATCGCAACTCTAAGGCGTATACACAGTAATTAAGAAATACCGTGGGTGTTTATTGAACTTTTTAAAAAATCCCCTTGATTTGTTTCGACCTTGCACAAGAATGTCTAGGGTAGAATGGCTCGAGGTGGGGCAACAGGACGTTCCTTCACAGAAGAACCTTTATGTCAAGTCTTCGTGCGTACTTGGCATTATAGAGATGGATTAAAAGTGCACTTGTATTGTTTAAACATGATAGTGCAACACAGAACGAGAGAGAAGAAGAAGGGGGATCTGATGTCCCCAGAAGTTCCCTGACAGGTTACGCACAAAAAAAAGAAGAAGAAAAGAAGAAGGAGGAAAAAAAAGACAGTGCCCCTCCCTGGAAAATCCAGCCAAGTCAAACAGGCATTTAGAGCTAAAAACAACAGTCGATCCCACCCACTCTGGGAACACGTGCAACTTCTGTAGCTGCCTAACTCTGTGCTCTTCCCCTCCCCTGTCCTCACAGATACACTCCCATAATTATAGTGTGTGTGTGTGTGTGTGTGTGTGCATGTGTGTGTGTGTGTGTAGGATAGGAGCAGGATGTGACACATGCTCAGAGCGGGAAGGAGGGCACTGCTTTCCCACTGTAACGTCCTACATGGCTACCACCACAGGATCACAAGTACACACACACACACACACACACACACACACACACACACACACACTTCTTTAACTCTTCAGACCTGAACAATCTCTTCGAAAATTATTTATGTGCCTGTGCCGTAAAGAGATTTGGATCAGTTTCTTAAAGCTTTCAAGTGAAGTTTGCGTGTTCTCCAGGATGCTGCTGTAGATTTTAAATAAAATGGGAAAAAAATAATAATAACAAATATGTGAATACAGGCATTGTACAGAATTTGATTAGACAACAGTGGTAGAAAAAAAAGAGTCTGTCTTTTACAGGAAAGTAATCAATATTGAGAAAAAAAACGTTGCACGTTATGAGACGTGACGACTTCTCAGGACGAGGTCTGGTTCATCGTAAAAATGTTTCTAGCTACGTAAAGACACAGCACCTGCAACTTCCTGGTCCTAACCCAATACAATATTTAAGTCTCGCTTCTCTGGCAGTCGTTCAAATGATCGTTTCCTATTAATGCACTCGTTATTGTTATAGGTTCTCATTTCTATAGTACCAACTCGCCCACAGGAACTTGTATCGCAAACGCTTTATACGGCAAACCGGAGAACAATAACATGTTAAGACATGCTGGTAATGATTTCTGCAAGGAGACGTTTATTTTTATTTAACGTTTATGGACGGAGTCTTCAGTGTCATTAATCAATAAACATTTCTCGTTCACTTGTTAATAAATTCAAACTTATCGTTAGCAAATCGTTGTGGTGTAAGACAAATAAAACTCTTCAGGACGTGCTTGGCGTCGTGTTCCGACACACCACTGCATCATGGATTATTTTCTTATCGCAGCACACCTACTGCGCAATTGTATACAGGACCAGTCAAAAGTTTGTACACCCCCGGCTCATTGATTCATATTCAGTTTTTCTCTGTGTTGTATCTTTTACAGTGGAGAACAATACTGAAGACATCAAAACTATGAAATAATATCTGGAACAGATGTGGAATTATGTGGTAAATAAAAAAAAAAGTAAAAAAAAAAAGTTTGATATTTTAGGTTTTTCAAAGTAACCAGCATTTACCTTGATGACGCTTTTGGTATTATCTTAACCAGCTTCGAATGCTCTTCAATTAGCAGGTGTGTCTCGTCAAACGTTAATGAGTGGATGAGTTTCTTGCCTTATTAATGTGTTTGAGATCAAATAGTAAATGGTAAATAATAAAAATACATAAATAAATAGTAATAAATAAATAAATAACAATAGCAGTAGTACTATATTATAATAATAGTAATAAATAAATAAAAACTTAAAAAAAAAACAGTAAGTAGCCCTATTCCACACCACAACTGTAGTAATCCATATTATGTCAAGAACCGCTCAGCTGAGTAAAGAGAAACGACAACCATCGTTACTTTAAGACATGAAGTGACTTTTGGTTAATTAATAAAAATTAAAAACATTGATTTTGAAGGTGTGTCCAAACTTTTGACTGGTACCATATCGTATCAGTGTCATACTTGTGAACCACACTGGTTACTGGTACTGGTAAGGATATTATACTGTAAATATGCATGCGTGTGTGTGTGTGTGTGTGTGTGTGTGTGTGTGTGTGTGTGTGTGTGTGTGTGTGTGTGTGAGCTTTTAATCTTCATGCATCATTTGGTATCACTGTAAATTCAGTTGAAGCACATTTTCTTTTGAGGTTTTGGTTTTGATTTTACAGTAGGACTCTATAAGATATGAAAAGGTCTAGTTCTTATTCTGGAACGATGTAACGCGAACCTTTAGAGTTTACCTCAGAAACCTAGATGTTTCTTAATTGAGTCAAAACAGAAGTACCTTTGATCTTTAAACGAACACACAGTCTCCGTTCCTGCTTTACTTATTGAGGACAAAGCTCCACAGCGCGGCAAACAACGTTTGAAGGTTGAGTCACTGAATAAACACGTATTTATGTTTCCTCTATTGTTGATGAGTGTATATATATATATATATATATATATATATATATATATATATATATATATATGTATATATATATATATGCACTGTAATAGGTATGAGGTGAAGCATCGTTCATCAGCTAGGAATAAAGTTAAGACACAACTTTGAGAAAAGTTAAAACAGTTCACATCTCTCAGACATATTTCATCATATCTCATGGTGCCGGGGACACAGAGGTGTCAACAGAGAAGAGCAGGAGAGAGACAGTGTTACAGACAGACATGGAAGATAGACTGAGAGAGAGAGAGAGAGAGAGAGAGAGGTTAAGAAGGAGCTGTACGTGAGGAATAGGTGGTGGTAAATTGGCTCAATCCAGTGCTGGGTTAGTGGGTCCTAAGGGAGATCATTTGAGGGCCTTTCCAAAGGCTGAGCTGGAGGGCGACCTGTAGGTTCAGGCTGTTAGCCGTTAGCACAGCTACTTATTTAGCCTGTTTACACACACCAGCGCTCGTCGGCGTCTTAGCAATGGCCCTGCAATAATTGAACAGATGGTTCTGAATTTGGATTTGGGTGATGTGTCTCTCAGCCAGAGGAGACGGAAGCGCTGCGGTAATGACAGGTGTGACACGAGTAATGAGCGCCTCCGTCACGGTTCAGGATCAGCAGATGAATTTAAACTGGCCTCGTTTGGGGAAACTCTAGCTACGAACTTTGGGAAAAATGTCTTGGTCATATTCTCAGCGGTGTCTCTCTCTCTCTCTCTCTCTCTCTCTCTCTCTCTGTCTCTCTGTCGCTACAAATTGGGGTCGTGATGATTTTATGAATTGGTTAGAACGGTTAAGCTCTTGAATACACTCCTCAGTGTTGTGTAGTTTTTCACTCTTTATGTGGCTGGTGATAATTTCACACACAGTTCGACATGCACGGGTGTAACGAGGGCACAATAAAGTTAGGGGTTTAGGGTTCAGCTTTGTCTTTTGACCTGTTTATGGTGAGTCCTGTAGTTTGTTTGATGATTAATAACAGTATTATACGCCTGTAATAAAGTACAACAAACACCAAACCGTGTCAGTTTTATAACAGTGCTGCCGTCAAGGGCTCCTTAGGTGCTTGTAGTGATGAGTTGTAAAAATATGTCAGAAAGATATAACCCTGCCTTATCTCAGGCCACTCGTGATAAAGTTATATTTAAAGTTAAATCTTTCTGTTGGAGTGTTAACATGATAAATCATGAAATTATTAAATGAATACAAGTATACTGTAGAAGTACTGTATAAATACATATATAATCAGCAGGAATTATTATGTAGTAATTACATTGAAACTAATAAAAGAAGGTGTGTAAGTTTAAGGGGTTAAATAATGTTCGTCATTAAGTTAATCCTATTATCTTAATCATATTTAACTTCCAACTTTTTTTTTTTTTTTAATCAGCTCAAACGCCCCCAAAACTATCCTGATCTAATAAATGGCATGAACACACCTTCGTTATGGCAGACTTGGTTATAAGGCACTGATACTGATACTAATACACCCTGGTGCTGGGTCATGTCTGCTCTTCTGCTCTAATCCCTGCAGTGTGTAAGTATTATCTGAAGACAGAACAGAAGCACACAAACACCATCATAAAAGGCGTGACGCACTGTCCCATAAACAATCATTTACACCTGTTATCTTTATCTGTCTCCGCACTAAAGCACGCACTAAAGCACGCTCCGTCCTTCCTGCCCTCTGCCCGTCTTTTTCGACCCGTTTGGCTCCTAAAGTTATCAGTGCGGCTTGGTGACAAAACAGCACCGCACAATTACAGCACCAGGCCTCATTTCAGTTCTAAGCCTTGTTCTTGATGTGCAAGCATTTTACTGTGTGTCTATTTATCTGTGTGTGTGTGTGTGTGTGTGTGTGTGTGTGAGAGAGAGAAAATTTGATGACTCCTTTTTTTTTTTCTTCAGAATATCAGTAGTCTTTAGAAGTAGGATGTGGTTAAGGGAAAGCACCTCTGACACATTAATGACAGAGTCGATACAGTGTCAAACCCGAATCAGCGAACGGGATTGATCACGTGTTTGACCCTTTTGACAGCATCACAGAGCTTTGCACTTCTTCTTCTTCTTCTTCTTTTTTAAACAGATATTAGGTTGCAACCCAAATAATTACACGAGTCATGAAATTTTCTTTAATCGTGTCGCACTGATGCCGTGACACGACCACGCTATTGTCACTCTGTCAGGCTACACCTGATACACACACGCGCGCACGCGCACACGCGCTTAAAGGAAATACAGGTGTTAGAAAGAAAAGACACACAAATCGCTTGAATTCCTGTTTCAAGAGACGCATCGAAGACGTGAACACAAACGTCAAGAAGGTCACATGAAAATTAAAAAAAAAAAAAAAAAAGGAAAACAACAAAACACACACACTCACCCTGAGCCTCCTCTGGAATGTGTGTGACTTATCCTGAGACTACGGAGTGATGTTCGTCTCTCTGTCTCTCTCTCCCTCTCTCTCTCTGTGTCTGTCTCATCTCCTGTCTTTTACGCCGCGCTCCCTGTCCATTCTCACTCATCCGCTCATCTTCCCTCCATTCACAAAAAAAAATATCCAACAGTGGCAGAAACAACGTCTCTCTCTCTCTCTCTCTCTTTCTCTCTTTCTCTTGCGCGTGTCCACACGCACACACACACACACACACACACGCGTACTCACACAGACACACTCAGTCACTCAGTCACGCGTGCGTGGTACCGAGAGCAAGTGGATGAGTGTGAGGGAGAAGAAAAGAGAACAGAAGAGAAGAAAAGAGAAGAGGTGGACCCCACTGTACAGTGGAGGGAGAGAGAGAGAGAGAGAGAGGGAGGGAGAGAGGACTAGTGCAGGGGCAGTGTGTGATGTAGAGATGCAGCACCAGTCGTTTTTATAGCTGGGTGGGTAGCACAGAGATAATAATACCCCATCCACCTCCACAACACAAGTTAGGCCCGGTGTGTAATAAGGCCGTGGTGCAGACACCCTCTGATTTGGGGTCGACCTAAATGAATTTTTAGTTTCCTTACAGCAGATTTGCAGCGACTGACCGAGGAACCGAAGGCAGCACTGGGAGGTTCAGGAGCGAGAGAGAAAGAGAGAGAGGGAGGAAAATGAACGAGTCTGAAGTGCCAACACTATTTGTGCCTGTGCAGCACATTAAGCTGTTCGAGACGGAGCAGAGGGAGTGAACGCTCCTGCTCCCGACGGAATCACCGTACACTATATGTGGAACGAGACACGACAAGGCATGTCGCTATAGGAAAAATAATCAAAGATTGTCATGCGATGCAGCCCGACTCTGACGTGTTTCATTCTTCGTACCACAACAGTTTATCAACTATTGCTTTTTGAAATGTATTCATGCAATGTACATGTACTTTTTATCCATTTAGAGTTACATTTAATCAAACAACATAGTTCCAGCAGCGATAAACTGTCCTAATGGTTAGAAAAGCAGCTTTGGGACAAAAAGGTTGCTGGTTCGATTCCCTGGACCAGCAGGGATGGCTGAAGTGCCCTTGAGCAAGGCACCTAACCCATAACGACTCCACAGGCTGCTCTGGGTATGTTGTACGTCACTCTGGATAAAAGCGTCTGCTAAATGCTATTAATGTAACGTAACACAATTTCCTCACCATGAAGAAAACACAATCTCCTCTACTCTTAGACGTGACGGAAAACCTCCTGATTGTGACAGTGCTGACACTGGAGACTCCTTACTGAACGTCTCCTTTCACAAAGCGTCAGCGTATCAGCGAGTTTTTCTTTAAATAGCAACGTGGAACGTCTGGCGTCTAGTGTGCAAGTTTCTGCACAGGATAAGTTGTTACTATGGAAACAAATCAGGGCGTATCGTCTAACTAAAAGCCAGAGCTGCTGCTACAGAAAATGACTCAACACCTTCCAACCAATCAGAATTGAGATTTCAACAGCACTGTGGTATCAATGTTTATACTCTATCCACATTCACTGGATATGAGCAATCGTGCACTCTGATTGGCTGCTCTACTACTAGGATATCAACTCATATACCGTGAGTAGAGAAAAACAAAATGGCAGCGCGTGTTGCTGAAGCAACCGAGGACGAAATAAAAACTCTACTCGAAAACAAAACTCTAAAAATACAAAATATGGAATATTTGATGGTAAGAACGTATCTTTTTTTTATTTTTCAAGAATTATTATTATTGCATTTTTTCATAAATTGCTCCCGTCATTTCACTGGTTTGTTTACATTCTAAGTGGAAATGATTTTGTCGGACGTTTTGTATAAAGTTTGTATTTACTGAATTTGCAAAAAATAAAAATAAAAATGCTCCGTTTCTCAAAATCCAGTGAATGTGGATAGAATAAAACAGTTATTCCACTCAATCTTGCCGTACATGGATTATAGACAACTCGGTGCTACATGCCTCGTCGGCTATCAGCTCATGTACGACTTGATTTCGTGGAATAACTGTGAAATATTACTGAAATATAAATATGGCGGCGGCACGGTGGTGTAGTGGTTAGCGCTGTCGCCTCACAGCAAGAAGGTCCGGGTTCGAGCCCCGTGGCCGGCGAGGGCCTTTCTGTGCGGAGTTTGCATGTTCTCCCCGTGTCCGCGTGGGTTTCCTCCGGGTGCTCCGGTTTCCCCCACAGTCCAAAGACATGCAGGTTAGGTTAACTGGTGACTCTAAATTGAGCGTAGGTGTGAATGTGAGTGTGAATGGTTGTCTGTGTCTATGTGTCAGCCCTGTGATGACCTGGCGACTTGTCCAGGGTGTACCCTGCCTTTCACCCGTAGTCAGCTGGGATAGGCTCCAGCTTGCCTGCGACCCTGTAGAACAGGATAAAGCGGCTAGAGATAATGAGATGAGATAAATATGGCACCAATTGTTACCATATTCTTTGTTATGCCATAATTGGTACCATAATCTTTGTTAGTAAGCTCAAAAGTTTGTATCCCCTTTGATATTTATCTTCAGTAAATGTTAAAGGGTCAGAGTCGCTGTGGATCTGGGCAATATATCCTGGATAAGATAAGGCACAACACACACACACAGTTTGTCTCACCATCCTTGTGAGGACCTTCTATTGACATAATTATTATTGCAGGTAATTAATGCTATACCTGCACCTAACCCTAACCCTAACCTCAGTAATGGAAAGGAAACTTTTTGGCTCTTTTTTTTTTTTCAATTTAAAACAACAACAACAACAACAGTTTTCTTGTAGGGACCATCCAATGTCCCCACAAGGTCAAAATTGTCAGACTTTACTATCCTCGTGGGGACATTTGGTCCTCAGTAGTATACAAAAACATGTGCGTGCGCACACACACACACCAAAATGCACACACGTTCACTTTAGTGTTGAAAAAACAAACACACACACACACACCTTGGGAGGAAACCAGAGAACCCAGAGAAAACCCATATGGCTTCTGGAAGAACATGTGAAACTCCACACAGGTCATAGTAAACTGTGGGTGGTAAAAGAGAGCAACTGGACTTGCTTGAAGATTCTTCGAAAGAATCTTCAAGCAAGTCCAGTTGCTCTCTTTTACCACCCACAGTCCACACAGGAAGTAACCTGAGCTCAGTATCGAACCCTGGGGCTGTGAGGCAGCAACGCAAGCTGCTGAACCACTGGCCTGGTGTCTGTCTGTCTGTCTGTCTGTCTGTCTGTCTGTCTATCTATCTATCTATCTATCTATCTATCTATCTATCTATCTATCTATCTATCTATCTTCAACTAAAATGAGCATGAAGTCTAACTCTGTGCAAAAATAACACTTCTAGAAGAAAACAAAACATTTCTCATGATTGTACACCTGAATCATGTGTTTACGCATGACGTTCTTCTTCTTTCCTTCTCACCTGGATGCAAACGGAAGCCCCATTCTCAAGCTTGCTTTAAAAACAGGAATAATAAAGTCATACTGTGGTATCAATCATCCACCAGAGCTTTAAATAGCTCAAAGCAAGTGGAAAGTAATTACCTGAGTCACACAGAAGATCTGAGTAAGAACTTGTCAGAACAGAAAACATTGTCTTAATGCCTTGAGAGATAAAAGAGACAAAAACGATTGAGCGGGAGGACTGGAGATGGACAGATGAATGAATGAGTGATTGAACGAAGAGTTATTGATCTTTGCATGTGAGCGTTCATGTGTGGACAGAGGCGCGAGATCACCGCGACGCGAGCGTTCACACTGCAGTGATGTTCAGTTGACATCTTTCACATCTCTCATGAGCGGCAGCTCGAACTTCCTGTAGCTCGCGTTTTATAATCTTTTTGTTTTAAAATGTGTTTTTAAGATGGACATATTCTGAAGGTCATTCAGGACTCTTCAAATTCAAACTCAAAAAAAAAAAAAAATTCCACACACACACACACACGTTGTGAACATTTTATCTTTTTTTTCACAAAACGTAAGAGACACCATTAAGCAAATACAGTATTTCATATGATGTTTACTTTTCTGAAATATTAGACCTTTTTATTCCTGAACTTTTGACCCACTGAACTCAAAGCCAATTCCACTGATAAAACAGCACTCTATTTATTTATTTTCTGAGTTTTCTGTTTTTCTTTTGTTTTTGATTTAAAAAAAATTAAATTACAGTGAGTTATTTTGGCTTAAGAAAAAGATTTACATAACATAACGAACAACTGTCTATAAGAAATACAGAGTGACTTTAAACAGATTAATTTCTATAATAACTCAGAAATCATTTTATAATTTCTGTAAACATAAACACCGGGATTAGTGGTCTTTACCATCATGAAATCAAAAGTAAACAAACAAAAATAGAAGCAGAAATAATCCTGAGCTACGTACGGTATATGCAGTAAATATTTCCAAACAAAGACCTTGATATTTATTTATGATAAATATATAAAATAATAAAAATTGTTAAAATGTAAAAATAATAATTGATATTATTTTATATTGATTTTAACACACATTTAACACTGAAAATTTATTACAATAATTTAATAATCAAACAATAATATTGCTTTAATAATATATTTTAAAAATGTAAGTGGTATCTTGTGCAAATGTCCAGTTATGACAGTAAGTGTGTGTGTGTGTGTGCGTGTGCGCGTGCGTGCGTACGTACGTGCGCACGTACTTGCGTACTCAGTTAATCCAGAGACCTGAAAAAGCAACAATTTAAGGATAAAAACTCCCATGATATTTTTCTCCTGAGAAAGCCCACAGGCTCAGACCAGTGTCACGACTTACTGAGAAATTTCCTTCATAATACGCAATAATGAGTGAACTCAGTGAAATGTGACCTTCTGAAATGACGTGTTGCTGCTGTTGAGGAGCTTACACAGCTTTCTCTTATATCTTTTCATCTCCTGTCTTCACTCTTCTTTCACTGAGTTGTTAAAGTTCACTCCTGTTTTCTCAGATTTAAACACTGATGTGCGTTTAACTCATCGCTCGGCGCTTTAAAGGGCTCCTGACCCGGACAGGATTTCCAAAATGACATCAGCACTCAGACGAGTGAGCAGTTTATGAAGCATACTCGATTAATTGGCCTGCTTCCCGTCACATCTCGCTGAGCAGTAAGAGATTTGGAGTAAGCTAGATGATGAAATTGTCTAATAAGGAAAACAGAGCGTGAAAAACAGGATGTCTGTGACAGGCGTGTCAGAAAGATCCCACGATAAGTAAATAAGTAAATCATATTACAAATATTAATTAAATAATACAGCATGTAACATGCGATGTGAGATCATTGGACAGGATTTTTTGAAAATGTATTTTTAATTTTTAATTCAGACAGTGTTTACAGCTCAAGTGTTGAAAACATATTTTTTGGCAAAATCAGTGCAGCAAAATATCAGTATTATAATTACTCATGATGTGCAGCGGAACTGACTAATCACCTAATTTTACTGACATGAGGCCTGGGTAAAAGGAGAAAAGTGAAATGAGCATGACAACAACATGATGCTGGGGTCTAGGTGTATGAAAGCATCCACGATAAAGAAAGAAAGGAAGAAAGAAATGAGTACATAACATGCAATTTTATATATATCATTAATATTTATTAATTTACACAGTATTTATAGGGTGAGTCCAAATCTTAGGCAAAATCAGAGTAAGAAAATGTTAATTTTAGAATTATTTGTGATATATAAAGAAATTGAGCTACCAAAAGAAGAAATTATTATTATTATTATTATTATTATTATTATTGGAAAATCCTTATTGTTGTAATAATAATAATAATAATAATAATAATAATAATAATAATAATAATATATCTGAAAACAATCATAATGCAGTCCATAATGTGCAATATGAGATTTTTTTAAACATGATTTTTAAAAAAATATTTAATTATTTATCAAGTAATTATGAACAACAGGGTTTTTTCCTTTTTCAATTATTTCGCTATGTAAGTAGCCAAATCATCAAAAACTTTTTTTGTGTGTGTGTGTCTAATGTCCGCTTGTCTTCCGAAGAATGGAAGAAAGGCGACAAATTTTTCTCCTCCATGACCTCGGAAAAGTTTTGACATTTTGTTCAAGCTCAAGTTTGACTTTTTTTTTTTTGCATCAACACAAACGAATAAATGTTTGCCACTGAGATCATGATTACAGTAATACTCAGTGAAACACACACACACACACAAAAAAACACACACTGAGACACGCTGTAAGGCTCAGTCAGTTGTCATAGTAACCCAGGCCTCGGCAGGTAACTCTTCATTAGTTAGTGGACTCAGAGCTCTGAAAAAAAAAACTTCTTATATTAGATCCACGATGTCACCATTCTTCTCACCTCATTATAAAGCCAAGCAGCTCGATCTGTGTTTGTATTTCGTCCACTTTCGGATTGCTTGTTCTAAATTAGCAGTTAAGTCGTGTCCTGTATAATTAACAATCGCTCCGAAACTGAACATGAACTAATCCAAGTGTGTCATGTCGCTGTGTGAGATTTAACACGACCTCGTGAGGAATTCATCCAAATTTGACTGATTGAAACCAACATGGATGTCCATTTTGGTGCAAATCAAGTCATAAGAAAGGGTACGAATGCTAATTCCGCCTCTAAACTTAACCGTTATATCTTTTAAGTGTTAGTCCATGTGAATAGTGTTGAGAATGAACTCATCGTAATACACACTTATTACGGATAAGTCAGGATTAAAACACTGAGTGGTGTGCTGTTAGAGGAAAACAATCAACCATGCCAAGCAGAGTTACTTTCAGCACTCAAGACAAAGTTGATCTTTTTCCAAAAACAGCATGACCCGAAGTGTTTTATTCCTCTTATACGACAGCGATTTGCTGACGATTACAAAGTAGAGAAGAGGTAAAAGTATCAAGTGAAAATTTCTCTTAAATGTGCAGATTTTTAAAGGAAATCGCTGGTAATTAAAGGAGAACTGAAGTCATTTTTAAACTTGCTTTATTTCTTAATTAACGTGTTATTCAATTACGTTTTCGGTTTTAGTAACCTTATATCGTGACTCGTATTGGCAACTAACTGCAATTAAATATTATACTTATCGGCCTATTCGGTTTTTATCCGTGTTGAATTTAGTTCATTTGGTCCACGGCAGGCATCACTTGTCCATGTGATCTTCACAAGACTTGTGCGAGACTTCAAACGTGAAGTGTCAGCGCCGCCATTTTGAAAACCGTTTACACAGCGGCCAGATCGCCATATCATTCCAATTTAGATTAATTTCGAGATTTGCCAGCTTCATCAGTGATGGAGATTATTCCATACGACTGGGAACCAACGTGGAGTAGAGAAGAGTTGGAAAGACGACAGGATAAGGACGAGTCCGTCACGCTGGTATTTACGTCATTACTGTCGCACAATTGTGGGTGGGTGGGTGGGTGGGTTTTCAAAATAATAAATACATGCATGTATTTTTGTGATAAATACACATTACACTGAGCGCATTTCCCACATAATCCTCACTAAGGTTTTGGACAGCACTACAAAATGGCGTCCCCACTATACAGTGCCATATATAGTGAGTAGGGAGCGATTTCAGACACAGGGAAAACTTCCGGCTTGATTACGTCAGCATTCGAAAGAGGGCGCGCACGTTTTTTGACAACATTAGCAGATGTTGGTCACTTTGATTTCCGCTGTACGTTTTACTTCCGTCCTATGATGTCTCGCACAGGTCTCAACGAATCGTGTTTACGGCCATTGCTTTGACATATGGACTGATACAGTATATTACAGAGCATATTTCAAACACTCTTAACTTGCTATAGCAGCGACAAAATAGCGATCAAACATGCGTTCCGATATTTAATAAAATGAGAAATAGAATTTTGATAATAAAAAATTTGCCTTCAGTTCTCCTTTAATAAATAACGTGGCTGTAAATCTGCAGAATGACTACAAGTGAGAATTATATATAATAACTACACGATGAACTAGTTGATGATGAGAGAGTTGAGATATAAGACGAGAAAAACATCTTCTGGGTGAGTTGATTTTTCATGAGTGGTTTTGCGTGTGTGTGTGTGTGTGTGTGTGTGTGTGTGTGTGTGTGTGTGTGTAGTCTGTTCACACTCAGGAGGTCCAGGCTGAGTAAGCGTTGGGCTTCTGCAGTACCTGTTTGTGATCACACTCAGTTCCTGTCATCACACACACACACACACACACACACACACACACACACACACACACACACACACACAGATAAAGACAGAGAGAGGAACGGAGGATGAGAGTGAGAGAACGAGAGAGTTTCATCATGAAGTCTTTCACTTCTCTTCAGCTCTGTGATGCTAGGAGGAGGGAAAAGTTACAGCAGATGTGAAGTAAACATGTGAAAAATCACTCGGGAAGTCGGACAGGGAGGAAGGTGGACGGTGGGAAAACTTGTGTCATCTCTGCCCGCCGCAGACAAACCCACCCACCACTCCCAGGGTTAGCTGGGTGGGAAAAAACTTGTCCAAGGACAATACACACACACACACACACACACACACACAATCCTCCTGTCTGGCTGTACACAGGATTTTTACACAGGGGTGTATAAATGTCATTTACAGCTGAATTGTTTCACACACACACACACACACACACACACACACACACACACACACACACACACACGTACACAAGTACTCCAACATGTGTAGTATCGTATGTTGACTTCAGTATCACTGAAACAAAGTTTTCAGTCGCAGCAAAATCTTCATGATGGAGGATTTTTTTTTTTTCAGTATCATGAAAAGCTTTTTTTCTTTTCTTTTTTGGTCTGATTCACCTAAAAAAGAGACGGAATAGGAACATGGTGAGGGAACGAGTGTTTATATCTACTATAACGTCACTGATAACTTCCTTCACAGTCATTCCACAACATTAAACGTATATATAACCAGTTAAAATGACACCATGGAATTGTTTAATACATAATCATTAGCGAGTTGCTGCAGCGTAAGAGGAATAAAACACTTCAGGACATCCTGCTGCTGGAAAAGAATCATTTTGGGGTGGGAACTGTGACTCCGCTGCATCATTCATCACAAAACCCTGTCAGTGTGTTGATTGTTTTCCGATAACATCATGCCACCAAGTTTTATCCAATACAATTAATATGTTAAACTATCAAAACCCGTTAACGTTAATCCGAAGTACTGCATGTCCTGGACTTGTAATTACTACGTATGTAGTGATTAAATACGACATAGTTACTGTGCTGTATCGCATATTGCTATTTATTACAAAGTGTTTTACTGGGAAATACGGCACTCGTAGTTTTCATACGAGCTCCATCTGGGACATGGAGAACCAAAACTGTGAGGAAATCGATGAATGAGTTGTTTTAATAAATTTGGATACTTTTTATTTGTGAATGTGTCTATATTATGTAATAAAAAGAAATCACATGTTGGCTTGAAGATATGAAGTTTATCTTATCGTGTTTAAAAACTCGCATTTTTTCATACAAAATACACTGCGGATCTGAGTGACAGATTTGAATAATAATGTCTGGCTTTTTTTGTGTGGTATATCAGATATATTCCATTCAGCTAGCATGATACTGAACGAGTCAAAGATGAGTAGCTGAACAGAATATATCTGATAGACCATGAAAAAAAGTCAGCTATTATTATTATTATTATTATGGAGCGGCACGGTGGTGTAGTGGTTAGCGCTGTCGCCTCACAGCAAGAAGGTCCGGGTTCGAGCCCCGTGGCCGGCGAGGGCCTTTCTGTGCGGAGTTTGCATGTTCTCCCCGTGTCCGCGTGGGTTTCCTCCGGGTGCTCCGGTTTCCCCCACAGTCCAAAGACATGCAGGTTAGGTTAACTGGTGACTCTAAATTGAGCGTAGGTGTGAATGTGAGTGTGAATGGTTGTCTGTGTCTATGTGTCAGCCCTGTGATGACCTGGCGACTTGTCCAGGGTGTACCCCGCCTTTCGCCCGTAGTCAGCTGGGATAGGCTCCAGCTTGCCTGCGACCCTGTAGAACAGGATAAAGCGGCTACAGATAATGAGATGAGATGAGATTATTATTATTATAATACACCTTACTTTCGGGTATTGAACGCATCTTTGTCTTTCAAAATTTTCTCAAAATCTTCCGTATTTAACGACGCAAACCTGGCGGCCATGTTTGTTTACAAATCGTCACAGTCGCTCGCTAGCACGGAAGTTTTACATCTCCGACGTGTGACGTCATGTTGTCTTGACAACCATGTAATATCGTAAACCCTATTCAGCGTTCATTCTCGATTGGGTAGAGTGATGTAATACACGTAGGATAAGCGATATGCTAACAATATTGCATGCTATCAAACCAAATGAATGAAACCTGCTAGAAGGGAATAGAACACATGTTTTTATTCCATCGAAAAAGTGTCCTGTATGTATAATAATTCCCAATATTTCACTCCGATGACGTCACTCCCAGTGTTTTCCCTCTGACTAGATGCGCGTTGGCAAAATGGTGAACCGGTTTGAAATTAAAATTGTTTCAATTAACTTGTGTATTTTTTTGTGGATGTGTCCATATAATATAAAGAACATTACACGGTGGCGCAAAGATATGAAGTTTACCTTCATGCAACCATGTTATATTCTCTCTCTCTCTCTCTCTCTCTCTCTCTCTCTCTCTCTCTCTCATATATATATATATATATAAGTTTGCTTGCGAAGACGTCTGTTCTGCAAGTACAGTAAAGCTAGCAATGCAAGCAGAAATATGAACACACACACACACACACACACACTGATACAGATGTACACTATCTAAAAATATGCAGCTGTAAGGTCATTTCAGTGCCTCGCTACATCTCTGGATTAGGGAGGAGTCAACGACATCAACTCCTGTTTTCAGCCCAGTAGCTCTGTGTTTTATCTCGTACTGTGTTGAGTAATTATGTGTTTGTGCCTGCCTTTGTGTGTGTGTGTGTGCGTGTGTGTGTTGCTACGTAACTCTATGTGCATTTCTAAGGTAATTTTTGGTGGGTGAGTGTAAGACGGAGGCATGTGTGTGTATGAGGGGGAGTCTAACCTGTGTGTGTGTGTGTGTGTGTGTGTGTGTGTGTGTGTGTGTGTGTGTGTGTGTGATTATAGCTAGCCTCTGTCTGCCCTCAGGCTCTCTGGCTTCTCCTAATTAAAACCAGCCAGGCTGCAGGGCACAGGAGACAGATGCCTGTCATAGCAGTAGCAACACACACACACACGGCCCCCTACACACACACACACACACACACACACACACACACACACACACACACATTAGACACAGACTTTAATAGTCACACTTGGTGATATATAGTCTAATAATATACACACAACTATAGCATACCTGCACGTACACACCTGTACACACTGCTGCATTGTTTTCATAGTAAAGTACACAAATACACACGCAATGAAGTTATGTTCATGTCTAAAATTAATATTTGTAAAATCTGTAATATATTTTATAATAGAGATGATAAAAGGATCCTGGGATCATTAGGAGGTGTTTTATTTATTTCTCCATTTTTTTAAATATTTTTTTTTCCCCAAATGAAATTCTTCGATCATTTTCGGCATCATGCTCATTCGTGGTTATTAAAAAAAAAAGAAAAGAGCCAAGCCACAAAAAAAAAAAAAAAAAATCTTAAGTAACAGGCACTTTTTTCCTGATTTATTTATTTATTTTTTTATTTTTTAATTTTTAAATTATAGTGGAAGAATGATCTGTTTGAACCATCATGACTAAGTAAAAATGTATAATACTTTTTTATGATCGTCTTTTAGTTTTTATTTGAATTTAAAAGTGATACATTTTATTATTATTATTATTATTATTATTATTATTATTATTAGGTATGCTCGTTTTATTTAAAAAAAAAAATTCCCAAATGTGGCTCCCATTTCCTGTATCCTCTCAGCTCACAAAATCTTGCATGGTCTAATCACGGCTGAGTCTCCAGCTCTCTGCAGCACATTCCATTCTGCCCATCAGCTGTAACTATCAGGCCCAATATGAGCCCCCTTTAGGAGCGACGGGATAATTTGGACATTTTTGCCAGCCCTCAGTGTGGTGTAGCGGCTCTGCCTGTCCTCTCTCTCTCTCTGTACGGTACGTGTGTGTGTGTGTGTGTGTGTGTGTGTGTGTGTGTGTGTGTGTGTGTGTGTGTGTGTGTGCATGTTTTTACATGTTCGTGAGGACCAAATGTCCCCATCCACAAGAACAAGAATATCTGACAGTTTTGGCCTTGTGGCTGGTTCCCAAGTGGAAAAAAAAACAACCAAGCAAAAAAAAAAAACCAACAACCTAAAAGCACTAAAAAGTTTATTTTCAGTTCCTGAGTTTAAGGTTAGGATTAGATTCAGGTGGAATTCAGGCGTAGCATTAATTAGCCTAGCTGCATTAGTGATTGTTAGTAGAAGGTCCTCATAAGGATAGTAACACAAACCTGTGTGTGTGTGTGTGTGTGTGTGTGTGTGTGTGTGTGTGTGTGTGTGTGTGTATGAGACTGAACGAGAACGAGTAAAAACGACAGAAAGAGAGATTGGGCTATATGGAGGGGTAGGTGGGTGGATCAATGTGTCCTTATTTTGATCTGAGAGAGTGAGTGATAACCCACACACTCATTTCTCTCTCTCTCTCTCTCTCTCTCTCTCTCTCTCCCCACACCCCTCCTTTCCTCTCCTTCTCTCATATAAGTGGGTGGATCCAGTTTCACAACTGAAATCTTTTCGAAACATTACAAAACCATGTCTTATTGTATGTGTGTGTGTATGAAAGGGTGTGATTATATATATATATATATATATATATATATATATATATATATATATATATATATATATATATATACACACACACACACACACACACACACACAGGCCACAGTAGGAACTTGTTCTTGATTCTAAGATCCCTGTTCTTCACAGGAGTGGAACCCAATGTGTTCTTCTGCTGAGATGCTTTTCTGCTCACCACTGTTGTAAAGAGTGATTATACAGTATGAGTTACTATATCCTTCCTGGCAAAAAAGCTGAAACCAATCTGTCCATCTTATCAACTCTGACCTCTCTTATCAACAAGGCGTTTGTTTCCACCCACAGAACTGTTGCTCACTTACAGTACTCACTCGATGTTTTTAGTTTTTCACACCATTCTGTGTAAACTCCAGAGACTGCTGTGTGTGAAAACCCCAGGAGATCAGCAGTTTCTGAAATACTCAAATACACCAGTCCATCTGGCTCAAACCAACACCCATGCCACAGTGAAAGAAAGTCACAATTTACTGTGAGATCACTATTTTTCCCATTCTGATGTTTGAACATTGTGAACATTAACTGAAGCTCTTGATTTGTATCTGTATGATTTGATGCATTGTGCTGCTGTCAAGGGATCGGCTGATTAGAGAACTGCACAAAACAGCAGGTGGATGTATGGGCGTTCCTGATAAATTGGATCTGTTAACGAATTGCTCCTGGAAACATGATTGGGCAGGAACTCGCACACACTGGAATGGAGCATTAGCCACAATTAGCCATCAAGCAAACATTTGATGACATCTTTAAAGTTTTAACCATCTGTTCTTTACTTGAGCTTTTCTTTCACCAGCACTTTTCACTTTCAAACATCGCAATATTTCTCTATAATCATATGTTCATCAAGTCATACATCGGCTTGTCAGCAGCAAGGAGTCGAGCTCATGTTAGCAAACGTGAACTGGTAACAAATCTAAACTTTTACACAGAATTACAGCTAAAATCCATCACTGTAATCTATCTGCTGTTACTCACACTTTGTATTTTGTCTTATCGCAGCTAGCTATTAGCATTCAGCTAGGTCGCATGGTCATTATCATGCTAGCTAACAAGAGATTAGCAAGAAAGATGTTGTTATTTAGGCTACATCCACACGACAACGGCAACGAGATGTTATTTAAAAAAATATCGCGTCCACATGGGCAACGATCAGTAAAATATCAGGTCCATATGGCAACGCAACACTTGCTGAAAACGATGCAATACACATGCCACACCTCTAGGGGCGCTGTAAGACGGTCCCTTCGGAGACACCAGAACAATAGAAAAAGTAAGGACACATGCGCATAAACTATTATGCACGAGACTTCATATTAGCCACAAAGTCAGAAAAATCTGTTCGTAAAATTACATTATAATGACCAAATACAATGAAAAGTATTTTTCCAGTCTCACCTGTGAAAGGTAATCCCATGTGATCTCGTTTGGACAGAAAACCTGTTGGTACAGTTAAACGCAGCACATGAATGAGGCATCTTTATTCTCCGCTTTGACCTATCCAATATGGCGGCGAGGATGACGTATGATTCTACGTGGAAGGCGGCGTCTTTAATGGTCCGGAATAAATTGAATGCTACACGTTGATGGATTAATTTGTCCTTCTACGCCCTTTTTGAGGAATGTATTGTAGGACTTAAACCAACATCTGAAGAGGTGAGATCGCTCCTTTTTTTCCCTATTTTTGCTGGCGGGATTGACTCTGCCGTAAGGGCTATTCTCTCTCTCTCTCTCTCTCTCTCTCTCTCTCTCTCTCTCTCACTTTGCACCATTACACAATAAATATTCACAGTGAAAATATTTTGTAAGCGCGTTTCATGAACCAAGTTATAGGATTTGTTGACAACTCGCATCGAGTTCGTTACATTTCTACCCAGCGTGAAGCACTCACAGTCATGTGGTTGTGACGTCATCGTAAACAAATCCGTTCTACTCATCCAGACGACTTCGCAACGGCAACGTTGCCAGATCTTTCCACTCTGGAACCCGTTCTCAAAAGATTGCGTTTTGGGGCACCCAAAACGCCGGTGCCGTGTGGACGCCAGGCCGAAACGATAAACAATTGTATCGGATTCACCTGAATCCGTTGCCGTGTGGACAGGGCCTTAGCCATAGGTCATGTTTTCCCTACCTTTCTTGGTTCCTTGGTGGAAGGGTGAAAATACTTTAAGTAAAGGGAAGAGTTTCGGATTTCAACTTGAGTGAAAAATATGAAGCCATACTTCAACTTTTGCCAGTGCAGTGAAATATAGTATGGTGATGGAACTTTTATGTAGCGTTAACCCACTTCCGCATCCTTCAGGGTCCATGATCACTGGGTCTGAACCCTGCATTCATCCTACTCTTTGAAAGAAAGGTTCCACTTAGTACCCTATAGGTTTTCTCTCTCTCTCTCTCATTTTGTGGCGAACCCTTAACCCTACAACAAAGATTTTAAACCTTTTTAAGTAACAGCATTTTTGAAATCCAGGACCATTATCCAGCCAAAGAACCCTCCAGGAACCATTTTTTTTTTCCAAAAACGCACTTCCATTCTGGTTTAAAAACAAGACATTTAAAAAAAAATCACCCCAAACACTGTCTACTTCTCCACCGCCTTTAAGTGATATTGCTTAAAACTTTGTGACACAAAGACTGAGAATCATTAACCCCTTAAACTCTCAGTGTATTATTCAGTAGTGATCATGAATTTAGAGAATTAGGAATGTAAGTGGTTTGGGCAAAAGATCCTGGGAGGAT